>NC_081824.1:87319881-87619881 GCF_030867095.1 Alligator mississippiensis
GGGAGGAAGAAAGTACCTGAAATTAAAAGGACCATTCATTGGAAGGTGATTCAGTGCTTTGCAAACTGATGGAGCAGCATCTGCAATCTGGCTGGAATAAAATAAGGCTGCTTATGAAGCAGTAATTCAGACAGGGCACTTACATGCAGGAAGCCTGCTCTCACACACTTGAAATAAATCCAGCGTATTGAAGCAGACTTGATTAATCGAGTCTGCTGGAACACATAAATTGACACACTCTGGCAGCCTCACATGTCACTTGTATCAGCAGTGCAGTGTGTCCCCATGGCAGTGGTGCACTTTGAAATAAAACTCGCTCACTGTACTTTAGTTCAAAGTGCTTTGCTGCCATTTTCTCAGCATGAGGATGCACTGCTCTGCCAATACATATGATGCATGGGCACTTAATTAGCATGACTCACTAATTAAAAGCACCTGGTGCCACATCTGGACACACGTAAAAATGCCCACAGAGATTATCTACAGTATCCACTTGCACTTGGATCAAAGGCTGCAAAGTTCATGCATGCCCATATACACTATATGCAGAGCACTGCATATACACATCCACAGAGCACTGAGCGAATAATAAGCTGCAGGAAAGTAAAGTATGCGGAAGTGGTTTTAAATGTGAACTTGAAGGTCCCTCACCTCTTTGATTGGTGCAAGATAAAGTCATGTCCCCATAGTATCTCCAGTTACTCTGTTCAGCACTTTTTCAAGCAGTTGAGAAACAAATACTTGTCACGTAGAGGTTGAAATGCCCAGTTCTGGTCTGCACAGAAAAATAATAACTTAGATGGCTGAGCTCCAAAATAATTGTGTGTACAATCCTACCTCAGCATATGATTCCACAACAGATGTCTCAAAGACTTACAGTATTGCAGACTTCCACCTGTCACCTTACCTCCCATATACAACTCAGTATTCATTTGTATCTGGTATATGTAGGATGAGGATGCCTAACATCAAGCCAAGCACCATAAATACATTGATGTTGGCAAAAGACAGGGAACACAAAGCTATCATAAGCCTCTAAGTCCAGGAATTCTCTGACTTCCTTTACAGATAGTGTGAGAACGCCTGGCAACTTTGTTCCTAGTTTCTGCTAATCCAATTTAAATATGCTGCCTTTGGCTCCTGCTCCAAGTAAATGGGGAAAGTGGGGAGTAGCTCCCTACTATAACATCTGGATTTTCTACATCTTTCTGCACGCTCAGAAACCTGTGGTAAAAGTACAACATGTTTCCCCACACTTCAGGTATCTAAAAACAAGTGCAAATAAAGGTGGGATCTGTCCTACCTTTAGGAAGCAGGCCAACCTGATCTGGATGGCAGGGGGACTATATTAGACAAGCAGGCATCCAAGACTTTTCTGAAGTCTCACCTTGGGGTGAGACACTGTAGCAGGGTCCCCTACCCCTGCCACTGAAGAAAAGAGAAAGCAATGTGCGGAAAGCAGCTTGCAGAAAGTGGATCTGCATGGCTTTGAGCAGCTGATGAGAGGACTAACAACACTTGTTACTGATCTGGGGTAATGGGTAGCATATTGGTCCTGTTTCCAGAGAGCAAGGTCAGGTGACTGGAAGAGGATGGAGTCAAGGACTATAGAAGCCTGAGACTGGGGCTGGGGGCACAGCTTGGCCTCAATGTAGGAGCTTTGAAGGGAACTGTATACAGAGAGACATTATATGATTTGTTTCTGTTTTGAGTTTGTTTACTGTGAGGTTTGGGGTGGGTTAAAGGGAAGAAGGAGGCCGTGAAGGAGTGCCTGAGAGAAGGTGTTGTTACAGAGGCTGAGCTGGGGACCTAGAGCAGAAGGATAAGGAAGTAGTGAAGGCTAGCAAGGGATGTGAAGGGTAACAAGAAGGGTTTCTACAAGTATGTTGGTAGCAAGAGGAGGATCAGGGAAAGTGTGGGTCCCTTACTGAATGGGGGAGGCAACCTAGTGACAGAGGATGCAGAAGACTGAAGTGCTTAATGCCTTTTTCACCTCAGTCTTCACAGGCAAGGTCAGCTCCCAGACTGCTGCACCTGGCACCACAGTTTGTGTGGAGGTGAGCAGCCAACAGTGGTGAAAAAACAGGTTAGGGGCTATTTTAAAAAGCTATATAATATAAGTCCCAAGGGTGTGAAGGGAGTTGGCAGATGTGATTACACAGCCTCTGGCCATCATCTTTGAGAACTCCTGGTGATCAGGAGAGGTCCTGGATGACTGGAAAAGGGCAAACATAGTACCCATATTTAAGAAAGGGAAAAAGCAGCAACCAGGGAACTACAGACTGGTCAGTCTCACTTCAGTCCCTGGAAAAATCATGGAGCAGATCTTCAAGGAATCCATTTCTAAGCATTTGGAGAAGAAGGTGATTAGGAACAGCCAGCATGGATTCACCAAGGGCAAGTCATGCCTGACCAACCTGATTGTCTTCTATGATGAGATGACAGGCTCTGGTGGTCTCCCCACATCCACAGAAAATTGAACACAGTACCCCAGATATGGCCTTGCCAGTGCTGAATACAGGGGAATAATCATTTCCCTTGACCTGCTGGCAGCACTCCTACTAGTGCAACCCTGCATGCCATTAGTCTTCTTGGCAACAAGGGACCATTGTTAGCTTATATGCAGTTTATTGTCTACTGTAAGCCCCAGGTCCTTTTCTGCAGATCTTCAGCCCAGCCAGTCAGCCCCCAGCCTGTACTAGTGCATATGATTGTTTCATCCTAAGTACAGGATGGTATACCATGTGGTAAACCTTGATTTTTTAGCAAGGCTTTTGCCATAACTTTATCACGGGCAAGGTAAGGAAGTGCAGGCTGGATGAATGGACTGTAAGATGGACAGAACCTGGCTGGTGCATCAGGCTCAGAGTAGTAATCAATGGCTCGGAGTCTAGTTGGCAGCTGGTATCAAGTGGCATGCTCCAGGAGTTGGTCTTGGGGCCAGTTTTGTTCAATATCTTCAACAACCAGGAAGACAGCAAAGAGTGCACCCTCAGCAAGTCTACAGATGACACCAAGCTGAATGGGAGTAGTAGATATGCTGGAAAGTAGGGCTAGGATTCAGAGTGACAGACAAATTGGAGGATTGGACCAAAAGTAATCTTATGAGGTTCAACAAGTACAAGTGCAAGTCCTGCACTTAGGACAGAAGAATCCCATGCATTGGTACAGGCTGGGGGCTGACTGGCTGAGCAGTAGCTCTGCAGCAAATGGCCTAGGGGTAACAGTGGACAATAAGCTGAATATGAGCCAGCAGTGTGCCCTTGTTGCCAAGAGGGCTAATAGCACACTGGGCTGCCTTGGTAGGAGTGTTGCCAGCAGGTCAAGGGAAGTGATTATTCTGCTCTATTCAGCACTGGTGAGGCCACATCTGGAGTTTTGTGTTCAGTTTTGGGCACCCTGCTACAGAAAGGATGTGGCCAAATTGGAGGGAGTGCAGTGGAGGGTAACAAAAATGGTGAGGGGGCTGGGGCAAGTGACTTACAAGGAGAGGCGGAGGGAACTGGGCGTATTTAGGTTAGAGAAGACAAGATTGAGAGGGGATTTAATAGCAGCTTTCAACTATCTGAAGAGGGGTTCAAAAGAGGATGGAGTTAAACCGTTCTCAGTGGTGGCAGATGACCACACAAGGAGCAATGATCTTAAGTTGCAGCAGAGGAAGTTTAGGTTAGATATTAGGAAGAACTTTCTCACAAGGAGGGTAGTAAAACAATGGAACAGGTTACCCAGAGAAGTGTAGACTCTCCATCTTTGGAGGTTTTTAAGGCTAGACAAAGCCTTGGGTGGGATGAGCTAGTTGGGGATGGTCCTGCTTTGAGCAGAGGGTTGGACTAGATGACCTCCTGAGGTTCCTTCCAGCCCTAATTTACTATGATTCTATGACTGGGCAGGACAGACTGGCAGCCTGATGATCAGCAGGCTGGAGCAAGGTACCAAAGGCCAAACCCTGGTTCTTTAAAGGCAGCGTCCTAAAAATATATATTAACTTAAACTTAAATGTGTGGCAAGCGAGACGGCTGGGCCAAACTGGGAGTGGAAACATCAGTGCGTGGCAGGGGAGAGGGCTAGGCCAAAGTGGGTATGGGAATAGGAAGATGGCTGCAGTGCAGCCAGTGGGGGTTGGGGGTATGGGTAACTGAGTAACACACTGCTTGCCTTGCTAAGATACCCATATCTTGTTACATCCTCTTTAGATGTGCAGTTTGCTAAAATATATCCAGGTGGGCAAGATTTAGTTTAGTACTTCAGCCAGCTCTCAGGGAGAGTTTTTTGCTGGTTCAAGGAACCCACAATCTCTGTTTCTTCAGGCACTGAGAAGGAAGGCCCATACTTGGCTAGTTGTGCCCCAAAATGGCAGTGATTTTCTAGAGGAACATGACCAGGCTGGCTGGGATATAAGATGATTTAATTTGTCTTTGGGGCACCCTATGTTCACAAATCTGTATGAAACCCTACTGTTGGTTAAGGCTGCTCTCTGCTGTTCAGTATAGGTCCAATCAGTCAGTGTGTTCCTATGGCAAGGCTTTGCCTGGCAGCTCTGATTGCAATTGAAAGCTTCCGTCACTGACTGAACTAGCAGAGAGGCAGGCAGGACAAATAATTTTCATCCAGAGTGGCAATGAATCACCTCTGGGGCACAACAGCCTTGGCTGGTGTGGGGGTGAAGTCCAGCTTTCATGTCTTTGCCAGTAACGCTGAAACAAGTCCAAGAGGCATAATTTATGCTGCCATACATCCTGCTTTCTACATTTGGTTCCATGTCTGTTATTTCTATAAAGCAGTGTTGTGAATGCTGTGGACTTTTGATTTTACTGCCAGTGAGCTCATCCAACAAGTAATTTTTATCTATCTATCAAGACACAAAAAGAACAAGCAAATATTATGGCTGTATGAGTTTATTTTTAATATAATATGTACATTTGCATGCAAATTAGGTACCACATCTTTGTTGTAAAGTGTTACTATCCCAAAGGCAAAGTTTGGCCTTAGCAGGTAAGATTTTCAAACACTGTGACAAATATTTTTAATTAAACTTCTCATAATATGCATCTAAAAGATCAAAGTTCCATCATTTCTGTAGATGGTCAGTCATTAGAAAAATAAAGAGTTGCTCTATGAATTTTCCTTTTAGCCTTATTCTCCCTTTTTAACCTTTTACCCTTGAACCAGGATTTCTCAGCATTAAGCATGAATGCTAAATGCCTTAGTGAAAACCCATCTTTCAAAGATCCAGGACAACTGTTGCCAAAAGAAAAAGTAAAGGTGAACACCTCATATCAGACCAATTCCATTAATGTCCCTTAATAGTTGCATCTAGTGCCTAAAGAATTAGGCATTCCAAATACCAAATTAAAAAATAAGCATTCATCCTTTATTGAAATATTAATCTTGATATTCTTCGTCTTATATCACTTTTGAAAGCAATAGCCAAGAGTATAATATCCATATACATTTAATCTTTGTTTTATAAGTTGATAAAATTTGAAACTAAACTATAAAGACATTAAAAATTAGCATATTTATTGCAGTTTTTATGAGACATGCTGCCGCAAAACACATAAAATCCACTAGCATAAATCTACATCTGGTGCTGTCTTGAATACTGTTAAATTTACAATAGCGTAATATTTATACAAGGCTCTTCTTCTAAAGAAATAGCTGAAGTGTAGAGTTCCTTCATGTGATATGTATTCGGTCATTAGCTGCTAGAAGCTCCTGTTGCAGTGCATCTGTGTAAAAGTAAAAGATGTGTATGACTGTAACAAGAGCCAGGCCCTGGGAGTGGCAGGGGGTTGTGGCCATATATCTCCTGCTCTCCTGGACCCCAGCTGTCTGGGTATCTTCCCCCTCTTCCTTCCTGCCATTCCCTGATATAAATATTTAACATGGAAAAGAGAGGCTGCCCAAGGGTCCCAGAGCGAGCCCTCACACCCTAACAGGCTGTGTTCTAACACACTAATCACATTAAGGGCTCATTTTTGGCCTCTGACCTCCCCTGTAGCCATGCCTATGCCTCAGATGTTGCTGTCCAGTCAGCCTCCTTTGTTGGGGCCTCAGCCTTCTTGGCCTCTTCCCCTTTTCTCTCACTGGGCTGTCTAGCCCAGATCCACTGTCCTTGACTTGGCTTCTAGGTTCCAGCCCATGTCTTGCCCACTCTGGCATTGGGCCTCTGACCCTGTCTCTTCCCTGATTGGGCACTGGGCCTCTTGGCCTTGACCCTACCCTGCTCTGGGCTTCTGCTGGGATCTTTTCCACCCCGATAATACCAAACCAAACTACCAGTATAAATCTCAAATGAAAACATAAACACACTGGTTATAACTGAAACTGCCCGCTGGCTGTAGAATCAAACTTCCCCCCTGCCCCAGCACTGTGTTTCAACAAGCCTTCAATGCCTGCTTTATACTCTTTAGGAAGCTCAGGAGTCATCAAGACACTCTTTCTGGCCAGGAGCTCTTTTCCTCTGCAGTCTCTAGAGCCAAACTACTAGTCCAGGCTAAGCCTGGGCCTGGTAAGCCTAGAGCCTGGGTTTATATGTTCCCTAAGCCCTTCCCAGGTGACTCCACATCCACACTTAGGCATATTTATTCTGAGCCTAATAGCTTGCCTGTCTTTCCTTGCTTCTGCTTAGCTACAGTTCGCAGACCTTTGCCTCTGAGCAGTCTGGCTGTCTGCCTCCCTATGCCTCTTACTACTGGCATCTAGCTACAAGTCTGCTAGCAGTTAGCTTGCTCTTTAGCTGCTAGCCCTTCATGAGCCAGTTTACCCTGTTGTAGCTTCCTCTTAAAGTAACAGGAGACTTCTAGCTCCCTGTTACAGCCTCCAAGAGCATTTGATTTTGAGAAATGAGATACCTAGTTCGTAAGGTTCATTCTCTACTTGGTCTAATTTTTTTGAGAGCCAAAACAGACTTGATTTGCCACACATTACTGCTCATGTACTTCATTAACCATACTTTAAAACTTTTCTTTATAAACTTTGTAATATTTTCCATGCATCTCTTTTACCAGATTAAAGAAAGCTTTCCCCCTATTTTTTTCTTTAAGAGGTAGAAGTATAATTATTTCTCAAATTTCAGAATGTTAGTTTCTGGTTAGAGATTTAAATCTTCTGTAGCTGCTATTAAAAGGGTGAACTTGGAAAAAAGTTATTTCATAATGACATATAAGAATAGGGTTTTTTAAAGTATTTTGTAGACTAGTCAGTAAATATGATGATGACTGGCAAATGTCAATCAGGTGTCATCCTTAAAATGACAGGTTCTCTCATCAACTGTTGTAAATTTTTAAGGTTATTGAAGCAATACTAATTTCCTCAGTTTATCTAAGTTGAGGATCTGGCTCAATAATGTAAAATTCTTAAAATGGAGCCTTACTCTCAGCTGGTCTTTCATAGCATTCCTCCTTCTGGTAAAGTGAAAACTGATCTCCCAACAAGGTGGCCTGTAGGTCAGGGAGCTGTAGCTTATTTTTACTTCCCACTGCAGTTCTGAGGAAAGCGAAATTTCAGTTGTTAAAAGGAGAGGGAGATTAAGCAGGAGGTGGAGCTTATGTTGTTCACTGGAAAATAGTGGGAGGAAGCAAAGGGTGTTTCTGAAGTCTGTGACCAAGTACAGACAGTCAAAAAGCCCAAGGCTGAGTCAATTCAATTTTTGAAGGTTAGCCTAAGCTGTGTAGATTGAACAGATAAGCAAAGAAACAGACATTGACTTTTGATTCCAGAAATTAAGACACATGCCTGCAATGGGCAAGGCCAGAAGCTGGGAGGTGCTATTGGCTGAAGCAGACAGTTTGGGCCAAAGCTAGCCTGTCCATCCTATGTGGGGAGGGGAGATTGCAGGGAAGGTGCAAAGCATCCTGGGATGCTGGGGGTCTGTAAATTAACTTCAATCTGGAGTAGATCCTGGGACAGAAGTTCAATAAACCAATTTAACCTAAATCAGTTAAGTCTGATACTACATCTATCCAGGTTTATCTTAAACTGGTTTCAGTCATTTTGCAAGTAGTTTATTTGCACTGAACTTCTGCTATATGTTACAGATTTGAACCCGTTTACAATCACTTATATTGGTTTATGTGTAATTTCTGTCCCTAGCCTGTAAGATTTGGATGCGAGCCAGGTACCTTAAAGAGGAGCTGCCTGGCTCAGTGAATACTGACCCCTGGCACATGACAAAGATATAACTTATTTCAGAACTGATTTTTCTCATGTAACTAAAATGAGGAAATCAAAAGTAATCTCACACAAGCATTCCTATGTCACTCTACATTTTGCTATGGAGTCTACAGTTTGGATTAATTCAGATAAGGTCATAAACTTTAGGATGCACATGAGAATGGAATCTCCAAACCTTTGGAAGTCTGCCAGTAGCTAATCCAGACAGGGCTATTATAAAAAGAAAAACTATACCAGATTTGTTTTGCTGTTCTATGATCTATTGTCCACTGAATTAAATTAAAGAACCAAATTAATATCCTGACAGTTTGTACATGGTTCTACTTCATTCTTGTTTTCTTTGGTTTGATATATTCAGTGGGCTTCTCAGAAATGAAGCTTTATTCATATCTTAGTTAATTCAAGGGGTCAACGACTACTTCTTACATTTTCCTGTTTCTTTTAATCTTTGCCTATTTGACTAACAAATTCCATTCCTACTCTCTATTAAAACAATATGCTTAAGATTGTACATAGGGATCCACACAGTCAGATTTCCCAGTATGGCTGCTGTACACTTATTTGCATGGGAAACTGAACAGCAAACCCATATTGACCTACACAGACAGCTGCTGTTAAACCAGCTTCCATTTTCTCGTCTTATGCAGAATCACAGCTGGGTCCTGTTATGAAAAGAGAGCACATCATAATTGCACCAAACATACATTATATTCCTGTACAGAACAATGCTGTCACTCATTATAAAATTTATATCCTGGAGAATTTAACCAGCTCTTCAAAACAGTTCAGGCTGAATTTCTCAACAGAGAGACTTTTTTTTCCTAGAAGTAAATTTTATATGTATTGCTCAGAAATGGACCAAGTCTACTGAAACTTAAAAGCACTGTCTTTTCATAATTTTGATAAATATATTGAGCACAAATCCTAGCATTATCATGCTGGAGCAGAATATGGGCCAGGCATAAATCATTACTATAGGTTTGGAAGGGAAAGAACCTTTCCTCAGGCCAGCCTACAGAACTGCAGCAGAGACCTTATATTCCAACCTTTGTTCAGGCCTGCCTCAAAACTCATTGAAGTCAAAGAGCCAGTCTATTGCCTTCAATGGGCTTTGGATTGGTTCCACAGTGCCTTTAGATTTTGTCCTGTCTCCAGAGGTGAAAAGGAAATGAAAGCTAAGACTACCTAGCTGTAGTTTTTTCTCATTGTATTGGGTGGGATAAACTATCTTTGAAATGAAGTTCTGTGTCATAAGCAGTTACGTGATTAAAACCTCTTTGCTCTGGGAGGAGTTTTGTTTCTCCACTATGATCTTCTAATCATCTCCGACTTTGGATTACTCTTTTTTAAATTCCAGGGAAGCTCACAGTGTATTTCTTTCATCCAGGAAAACCAAATATACTATGGTCTTCCTCTTTGTCCTAGTGTCCTATTCTAGACTTGTCTTGTAACATTATTATCTAGTTTCATCAGAAATTATAGAATCATAGAAAATTAGAGTTGGAAGGGACCTCAGGAGGTCATCTAGTCCAACCTCCTGCTTAAATCAGGACCATCCCTAACTGTTTCAATTCCAGCCAAGGCTTGGTCTAGCCAGGTCTGACAAACTTCCAAGGATGAAGATTCCACAGCTTCTCTGCATAACCTGTTCCAGTGCTTTACTACCCTTCTAGTGAGAAAGTTAGTAAAGCACTGGAAATTGGTCAAAACTTTCCTATTTCTTTTCTTTAAAAGTAGCAGTGATGATTTTCTTGTGTTCTTTTATATAGCTCTTTATTTTGTTATTTGGTCATACTATTTAATGTCTACAATTTTACATGGATGTTTATCTTTAAAGAACTGCAGTTTTTCTCTCACAATTTTTGTATTTATTCTTGTTTCCAACCCATTTAATAAACTTGATTTCATATTTTTGTTGAATAACTAAAGTTTCTTAGTCAAATTTATCATGATTTCCAAACTCTTGGATCTCTTCATCAGACATCAGAGTAGCACACAACAATTCCAATTGAAGTTAAGTTTTTCACCTCTTCTGCACATGTACTGTTCACTTTTCCATAGCTTGGTCCCATTTATTCTCATTGTTTTTGTATTAGGGCCACTTAGAGGGTGTGTCTACATGTGCCTAAACTTAATGTGCATTTGCTTAATGCACATTAAAGTAATTTAGGCATGCATCTACATGTAGGTGTGAAGACCAACTTGGGACTAAAGTTAGTCCCAAGTCAATGGACACAAACCGTGTAAATATGCATTAGCGTGTCCGTTTTTTTTGAGTACATGTTTTTTTTGAGTACAGCTGAGTAGTTGGAAAAAAAGGTCTTAGCAAGCTTTAGGGTGTAAACACTCTTCCTCAGGCATAGGGAGTCTCTGCTGTTCCAAGACTCCAAGGAATGAGAAAAGTGAAAAGTGTAGCAGAATGTCAGTGAGAATGTAAATAGGTAAAAACTAGAAAGATAAAAGGTAAAGGGCGGGGGAAGACCAAAGGGATAGTAATGCAAGGTAAAATAAGAGGCTGTCAGTGAAAAAATGAAATAGCTGAAATTTATGAAAACAAAGAACAGAAAAATAGGGGAAGGAAGGGGAGAAAATGTGGGTGAAAAGAAGAATGTAAGAGGTCAGGTCTGGCAGTAGCTGGTGAATCAGATGTCAGGCAGGTTGTACTGTGTCATAAATCCAATGTCAATATTGAGTCCATGATTTTTTGTATCCAATAGATTTATAAAGTGAAGTTCATAGGCTCATCTATGAAAGGTGTTTTGTAAGTTCCCTTTGAGGATTAGAACTGAGGGTTTGTAGAGGTAATGATTGTGCTGTGAGAAGTGTGCCCCCACAGGTAGTTGGGTACACATTTTTTTTATTTGATAGATTTTTGGTGTGCATTCATTCTGGTATGCAGTTGTTTGTTTCTCCTACATATTTTCCATCAGTGCATTTGGTGCACTGGATGAGATGTATAACATTTCTGGAGGTGCAGGTATAAGATCCAGGGATGGTGATGGTTCTGTTGTGGGGTGTACTTATTGTGAGGGTGGTGGAGATGTGTTGGCAGGTTTTGCATTTCTTGTCCTGGCATGGTCTGAATCCATTAGGTGTGTCAAACCACACATACCTAATGGATCCAAAGTGTCTAATGGAGACATCTAATGGAGTGTCTCCCTTTGGCCTTCCCCCCCCCCCCCCCACTTCCCCTGCCTCCACTTCCCTGCTTTACCTTTTGTCTTTCTAATTTCTACCTATTTACATTCTCATTGACATCCTGCCACACTTTTAGCTTCTCTCATTCCTTGGAGTCTCAGAACAGCAGAGAAGAAGGGTGTTTATTTATGCCTGAAGAAGGGTGTCTGTGCCTGAAAGCTTGCTAAGAACTTTTTCACAACTACTCAGTTGGTCTAATAAAAGATATCATGTCCACTCAAAAAACCTTGCCTGCCTATGTCCTTAGATCAACATGGCTACAACCAAAAACCCAATACCATATCTACATGTTTGCTAATGGGATTTAGCTATTCACACCTAAATTTCATACCTACTTTATGTTTTATGCAGGTATAAAATTTAGGTGCAAAGAGCATTTTTACACATGCTGTGGGGCACTGCACTGGACACTGTAATTAGCAAGCAGCGCTAATTAAAAGTACCTGTGCATCATATGCATCAGTGTTGTCACATGTCCCCATGCTGCAAAAGCAGTGGTAGGGCACTTTGAATGAAACACTTTTGATGAGCTTTAGTTCAAAGTGCCCTGTTGCCATTTTTTTCAGTACAGAAACTCACAACGATGATGATACATGTGACCCTGGTAGACTGCTGGAGTACACCAATTTTCATGCTCCAGCAGACTTGATTAATTGAGTCTGCTCCAATGCATTGGATTTCCAGAATGTTGGAGGTGGCTCCACACACATGTATAGGAGCCCAAATTTGCCATTTTTAAGGTGTATTAAGGTCTCGTATGTGTAGATGTGTGCCCTTAATGAGCCCTAAATTGGGCTAAAGTGCCTTAAATTGGCACGTATAGACATGCTCATAAAATAAAAATAAAGATTTCCCTTCCATCTTTTCGTCTTCTCAGCCAGCATGTGAAGTCTGTGAGCCATAAACCAGGTATCATCTGCAAAGTCTAGATGTTCTAAACATACATGTGATTGCAAATGCATTCCTTACTTCTCATTTCCACTTGCATTTCTCATTGTCTGGTCAGAATCTTTACATTCATACAGTATTGACTTTATATTTTCTGTTTATAGATAATTTCAAGGTAGCTATATGGAAGCAAATATAACTACTTTTTCTAGAAACTATGCTGACAATTGTTAGATTGGATATCTGTTGCTTATATTATCTTCACTAAGGATGGAAATGGATGTCATCTGATGTTGCCATTACTGGGAGACATTTGGCTGGGATGATCTACTTAGGGATGGCCCTTCTTTGAGCAGGGGGTTGGACTAGATAACCTCCTGAGGTCCCTTCCAACTCTAATTTTCTATGATTGTATGCCTGATTTGTGCTGCTTTAACATTTTTAAGGTGGCACAAATGCTGCACAAATAAATATCCTTACTTTTTGTTGTGCCACATGACAGTAAAATCAATGGTGCAACAAAAATTAGTAATAGACTCTGCTGCTTTACTGTGGCCAATGTCTATTACCTTTGTGGCAATTTCCCTGCTCAGCCAGCTTGGTGGAGCTGTAGGCTTGGCTGGGCAGGAAACCCCCCTGAGCAGGGAAAACCCTACATCCCCACTTTTTGGGGAAAGTGGGGAGATCATATCACCCCTTGTCCCATATCATGTGGATAATGGGTAGCATGTTTTGCATAGTGAAGTGAATCAACTGTGTGGTGGCACAGATGATCATTGGGCGACATCTATTTCTAGCCTATCATTTTTCTTAAGAATTTGCTTGATATGGAGAACAGCGTAGCATCTTTCTTATTATATTGCAAAATACTGCCTTTCTTGGGGAAATTTAACTAAGATACCATCTTTCTGTTCACAGAGATTTTCCTTTTTCTAAATAATTTGATACAGGTTATAGAATTTGAATCTCTTACCTTTAACATTTTGCCTGGGATTCCCTTTGTCCTGCATCTCTTCTGCATTTTTAAGGTTTTAACGTTTCATTATTTCTTCTGAACTTAGTTTTAGATGACAGTCCACACAGCTGGTCTATGACTGATGTCTCTAGGCTTTTCTATTTAAATCACCTTCAAAATGAAAGTTCCACCTTTTAGAAAGATTCTGGTTTAGTAATCATGTTCCATTTTCATCCTGAAGTAGCTTGTTTCAATTGGGTTCTCTCTCCCTCTTAGCTGCATTATAATTTGGTAAACTGTCTTCATGTCTTCTTCTTGGCAGCAATTTTGACTCATTGGGCCAGGTCATTCATGGTTTCTTTTTTCCTTTTCTGTATTTTGATATTTCACATTGTATTCATGCTGTCTCTGGGTTTTTTCATTGCTTGTTTTGGCTGTACTGAAAAACACCTTGGCCTTTTTCCTTTCTTTAGCTAGTTGCCAAGCCTCACAGGAAATGCCTCTTTTCCTTTGCTAGAATTTCATTGCAGGTCTCTTTCTGTTTCTTTCACACTGTATCTATCATCAACCCTTCTTTTATCTCTTTCACAATGGATTCTGAAACAAAATGTTTTTAGTTAGGCCTTACAATTTCCTCACATTGTATCTTTTCTGTTTTCCAACATTATTTTTTAAGGTTGCTAACTTAATTCTAAAGACATCTTTAAGCAAAGAGTTGTCACATGCAACATAAATAGTTGTTTGTTTGTTTTTACTCTGGATTGCAGTATGATTATTTTGGTTCATTATTTTTGCATCTTGGAATGCCTGACTAACTCTAGAATTCATCTAGGATTTTTTTGTAATAATATTCTTTGGGAATATACTTCCCTCGGTCACCAGATTTTTGGAGCACAGCAATCCATGAACATTTCCCTGCATTAATTCAAACACCATGTGTGCTCAATGATTTTTCTAGCAGTGTTTTGGCTCTCATTGTGAATGTTGAAGTCTACTGTTATTATTAGCATACCCATTTTTGATACTTTGCTCTTGATAGACTGAGTTTATTACAGTCAGAGTGATGTTGTAGCCATGATGGTCTAAAAAACCTTATTTCTTGTTTTTATTACAGAAGTCATCTATCACATCTTTTCTCCAGGAGTATGTGGACTCACAAAATTCTGTTTTCTATCCTACATAAGGAAATTGGAACAGGAACTTACGTGTTACAAGAATGATCAGGATGCTGGACTATGTAAAAATCCTAACAGAAAGATACTTTTCAACCTATCTGAAAATTAGTGACAGACCGTCCAGTCTTGAAATGTTACAATGGAACAGACTTATGGAAATTAAATCTGATGCCAGTGAATTTTGATTAGGACCAGCATTATTCTAAAATAGCAGCTTCTGAAGAATTTTTCCTATATACATTAGTATGTATACAGAGAAAAGAATATTTAGTTGTTTTTGCATGTGTTAAGTTAGGTCATAATCACATTTATATAGACATAGACCACAAACTTTCGGAATAAATCTTCCCAAAGATCAGTTTTAAAACAGCTTCAAAGAATTTTATTATACATATTCTACCTGGAGGAATAGTGCCACATACAAAAGTATCCACTGTGACCCTTGAAATCTTCAACATACACAGAGAAGGATATGTTTAAAAATACTGAATACATCAACTGTATAACTTCTTCATGTAATTCATAGATTGTAAGGTAGGAAGCATGAGTGACTGGTGCCTCCTGAATCTGGGGGAGACACCCGCAGAAGCTGCCAACAGCAGTGGCCCTGTCAGGGAGGGCACCAACCCTATTGACAGCATCAGTGTTGACTAGGCTGGTGCCCCCCCCCCCCAAAGGCCATGGGGGGCACGTGCACCCCCTCCCAGTTGCCTGTGGCTGGAAGGGACCTCAGAAGATAATCGGGTCCAGCCCCCTGCACCAAGCAGGAAAGGCAATTTATGCAGTCACCAAAACAGATACTGTGCTTACAAGATGATGAAGACACATCATATCAGGATTGCCAGATAAGTAGAAAGGAAGTTTGGGGTACTACACAAACACGGAAAAAAAAAATGGTGTTCTTGATAAAGGAAATCAGAATCTGCTTCTTAAAAGCATGTTAGCCTTCACTCACAGGAGCCTTAATTTGCTGAAACTTTTACACAAGATCAGAAAGGTCCTGCAATGGACAAACATGAGCAACAAGGGTAAAGATTTTATAAGGCAATGAAATATTTTTAGCAAATTAACAAAGAGAACATTCATGATGGACAAGGAAACCAAATTGGCCACGGCTGATTATAAAACTGGGTTACTGGGAAATGCATCCCTTACACACATCAACAGCTACCTCTCTTACAGTATGTTGCAAAGCTCTGTTTGCCCCACATGAAATTCCAAAGATTTTTTTTAGCATATTAAAGACTTTGATTTGCTTTTCAGAATTCTCTTTTTCTATCATAGAAACTGAACTAATAGGACTGTTTTTACTGTATATTTTTAGTTAGTTAATAAATTATGTGCTGGGTAATGGTGCCTAAGAATATGCAGCATTATTTCTATGTTTTGTAGGACAGTAAAAGTTACAAGTTGCAAGTAACCTCTGGTGTGTAACTCTAAATCAACTTTTAATATTTTGTACCTCTAGAATGAAGCATGGTGATGAATTAGGATGTATCCAAAGCCCTAGACTAGACTAGATAATGTTGTTGCACACTATATTTATACTCCAAATCAGCCAGACTATCTAGACTATTCAGTAGCTTTCACTTTGATTCTGTAATGACAGTTTTCACCAGTACTGTTATATACGCATTAAAAAAAAAAAATGTTTTTGTTATCATGAGATCGATTACTTATTCTGATGAAATACTTCAATTGTTGTTAAAAGCTATAGCAAAATTTAGTTTGGGGCCTGCTGCAGAAAATAGCAAAGGAGTTTACCGTCTGCTTCAGTCACTCTAATGAGAATCTGTTCATGATGGAAAGTTGCTCAGTGGCAACTGGACATAGCCTTTTTGTATAGATGCATTGTCTAAAACTCATTGCTTTCATGATGTTTGTGGCTACCTACGACTCATGAACACAATGTAAGATAAACAGTTTGAAGAAAAATATAGACATTTTCATGCTATTGATTTCTCCTCTTGTGGAAACTTGCTATCTGCTATTGCTTGGCACAAGGGCACAAATAGGCTGCAAAAAATCACAGGGTTACACCAAGTTCTTTGTATAATGTCTTTTATGTGTAATAGTGATTTCAAGTTCAGGTATAAACTAATACAAGCTAGTGGAAATGTCATAATAAAATCCCAGCCAAACATTTTAAAAGTACTTAAATGTAAACAATTATTGCAGCTGTGCTTTCAGTAACATATCAAATGTCAATTTGCACACATGCGCGCACAATCCATCTCAATATTTTTGAAACTCATTTGCAAGGGTAAAAAAAAAAAAAATCAACACTGAGTAAGGATAGCATAATCTGGCCCTCAATGTAGAGTCAAGAGAAGCTGTCTACAGTTTTCCCACAGGGATTCTGTTAGATCAGGTTCTATTTTATATCTTATTTAATAACTTAGTCCATTTCTAAGTAGCTTGCCAGTGGAAATGGAAGATGTTGACATGTTGTGAAGACCTCTTGGAACAAAGTAAACGTACAATTATGAATGTGCTTGTATTGACAGGGAGATGGCTTAGATGATATTTGGTTTCTTCTACTTCTGTTATCTGAACTGATAATTGAAAGTACAGTTTTGGATAAAATTACTACTGTAACCTTAACACAACCTGTTGTACTGCAGAAATCTCAGAACAGAGTGTGCTCTCTCATATGGTACAATATGTTCAGCAATTTTACTTTACAATATGAAGAGCTAATAGCGGAATTATTCTAAACTCCGAATACTCTTGCTTTGTTGGTTTAAATCAGACCATTAACACTTTAAATGTGGGCATTTTGGTATCTAATTAGTCCATATATTACTAGTATTATTAAGACTATGCTGCCTGCATACTGATTTCTATCTGCAACATTTGTACTGTTCTATGTTTAATGTAATACAGTTAAGATCTTGTTTTGAAATCTGTTTCTTGTTCCTTATGGATTGGTATAAAAATGATGTGTCATATCTTATGTTTGGATAAACAAGTAATCATGGATCTTGATAATACTAATGGAAAATGTGAATTGTATTATTCCCAATAATATCTTATTTTAAATAAAATAAGAATCATTTTTAGCAGGTATTAGTTCAGTCAATTTTAATCAAGATTTTAGTAATTGTAGCCTAAGCAACCATCAAAACACCAAACCCACATGATATAGTGCATTTGTTTATATGACACGTATAGAAGATTTCATAGAATTTTGATTTAGGGAAGAACTAGAATTCATCTGCCTCTGAGGTTCATAGTTTAAAAGAAGAAATGAGGATGCCCATTTGGCCCCTGTTGGGGGGCCATACCCCTTGTGAGTGCTGATCCCCCTTTTGGGGGGCTGAACCCCTTGTGTAGGGGCCGAACCCTGCGTTGGGGAGACATAGCCCTTGTGTGGGGGACAGCAAAATATGAATTCATGAAACCTGTGTTTAGAGTTCACTCTATTATTATAAGAGACTTGCTTTAACATTGTAGATATATCAATAAAACATTGTCCAACTGATCACTGTCTCTGTCCCTCTCTCTCTTTATAGTGGTCTTTTGTTTTACTTGTGGAGGAACATGGATTTGGGGGTATTTTAGAGAGCGATTTTGGGATTTTTTTATTTTATTTTTTTTAAATCGGGGATTTTTCAGTTTTCCAGTAGGGAACACCAGAATTCCTGCTTGGGAGGCCAGTGGCAGGACCCTGCCTGCTCAGAGCTGGCACCTTGGACCCATCTGGCTGTGGCTGAACATCCTGGTCAAATGGGGCCAGGAGGACATGCTTTGACCGGTTCAAAGCAGACTACTACACACAGAACATCTTCTGGGGGATAGCTGCCCAGATGGCTGGGCAGGGGGCACAAATGGCAGTAGTGCCGCACAAAGGCCAACCCTGTAACTGTAGTCCACTGGCAGCTGGCCCAGAGGGGCACATCCCTCTACTGGCTCTGCAGTTCCCATCCAGGTCTGGCAGGTGCACAGCAGGTCACAGCCAGGCAGCAGCCCCCATTGCCAGACTGCTGCAGAGGGTAAAGAGTGCAGGGACCTCTCAGGGCTGCTTCAGCAGCCCAGCTGGCACAAGGGGTAGTGTTCCCAGGTACCAATTGGCTGGGCCCCAGAAGCTCCTGAGAGCTAGTAGCCCTGAGCTACTTGTCAGGATGGCTTTTTATACTGCTGGGGCCAGGACAGGGAAGCTTTTTATACTGCTGGGGAGAGCACAGGTGCTGGCCCTGGGCTCTAGCTCCCCCTGGCTGAAGGTCTGGGAGGAGCCAGCCAAGGTTATTTTGCCCCTAGTGGCACAATTTGCTCCACAACAAAGTGTATGTCTGAGCATGTATGCTGAGGCAAAAAAGCGCCGGCTCAAATTTGCACCACTTCTATTTGAGCTGCTGCAAGCACACGTGCTTGCATGTGTGGACATGCCCAATGAGATTTTAACCTTTTGTTGGACTGAAGAGAGGATATGGATTAACAACTGTGGGTATAAATCTCTCTATTTAGTGCAAAGTTGCTCCCAGATTCTTGTCATGATCTGAGTTTGCTTGAGTGTGTCTCTATATTGAGCTGTGTTGAACAGAAATACCCAGCACTTCCTGAAAATTGAGGTTCAAATTGTAGCATCTTCAATTGTACAGGATAAATCCTCTACTAAACTTGCTACTTAAAGGATATGTATACATATGTGGTTGACCTTGCCTATATGGTTCTGTAATCCGTGTGTGTTTTGGATCTGTCTACTTCATACAACAGACTGGTAATTTTGGTTCTCACTCTAAAGTTGCTACCTTCATTGCAACATTAGAACTTCTATACACCAAATCTGGAAGTGTATGAATCCAGAGTTTTGTTAGACATTCTTTTTATATAGATCATACAACAGGTTTTGAGTGTTTGATTTTAGACTATTAGATCTTTCCTGAAGAGTTTACTTGAATCATCTCTGCTCTAAATTGGAAGATTTCTAGTTATCAGTTCAGTAAAGTTCTGGCACATACTTCTAATACGAGGACTTGGGCCATGAAACCCAATTTTTTCTAGTAATTAAAAAAAAATATATATATCTAACATATAAAGTGATTGCCTATGATAGCTTGGGATTAAACCTGACCACCTAAGAGGTCCTTTACAGACTAAGACTTGTCATTAAGGAGGCTCTTGAAGTTCTGGCTGATTCTGGTGTTAGCCTAGTTTACATGACTGTGGCCATCCTGCAAAATAAAACTGGTGTTGCACAATGTGATTGAATTACTGTGCTGAGTAGCTGAATGAGCATTGTAGAGCAATTTTGATTGTTCATGATTTATGGTAATGTATGACATACCCTATAATCCCCATCACACCAGCCAAATTTGAATTAAAAGTACCATTACATTCAAGTTAGAAGGTTTTGTGTGGATGGGAACAATCCAGGGTCAACATATGAATTATAACTCAAGTTCAGTCTGGAGATAATCCTTTAGGTAGATTTTGGAAATTAAAGTGGTGTAAAAATGGCTTCTGGTTTATGAAATGCATAAGCAATCATGTTTCATCAGTGCTCCATAGCATAACCTTGCTTCTAGTTAGTTATTGGCAGAATTTTAGGTGTTGGTTTTGATTTTTGAAAGCCTGAGAGTTTGGGGCCTACCTACGCAATATTATGAAACTAATACTTGCATGGGAGCTTAAATTCACAGTCTAGTAGTTTAGAGACATTTAACTGACAGATCAGCCTTTCTGAGGGGGACTTGATTATGGAATATTTTTCCTTCACTGAGTGATGGAACTAGGATTTTGTGACACTTGGGACAAGGTAGAAGTCTGTTGGGGTAAAATCTTAAGAAGGTTATTTTTATGATTAACTGATTTCACAGGTAATTTCTCAGAGAAATGGAACTAGTTTTGGGAGAGTATGGGTAAATTTATATACTATATGATTTTTTTCTGTGTTGTATATTTAACTGTTTTATAAAAGCTCTTAGAATCTGTGCTGAGTTCTTTTACAATGTATCTAACTTATTCAGTAAATTATGGAGATGTGAGTTCTGACTCTTTTCATACTTATGTTGTATTTATATTAGTGTAAAAACTGATATACTGACTGCTCTGTAGTTAATTACTACCTTGGAGTATACTCTGGTAAAAAGTAGAAGAGAGTTCATCTCACAGTCAGATTTTCTTTTGAGTGTTTTGTGGTTTTTATCTACCTGACAGATGAAGTACAGGCAGTTGTAGTGCAGGATTCCTCAAACCAGTCTATCAGTGTCTCTATTTTGACCTAGAGAAACTGTTCACCTGAGAGTAAAAGGAATATTTCAGCCTTTTCCCCCAAACCATCCTTATTCCTCTATTGCTGAAGTGTCCACAGCATAACTAAAACCTGCAAGAAGTTAATATGCAAGAGCCCTTAATTCTGTGGTAAGGTTAATTTTAACTTTCTCTAGAAAAAAGCACAAGCATATGAAAAATTTTACAGGCAACATGATTTTAAAATCATGTATGAGCTAAAGATACTATGACTGAAGATTTGCTAATGTAAAAGAACAGATCTGTATCCAGAGAACTCGGAGAGCTGGCCCCATAATTAACTACAAACATAACAAAATAGTAGGTGGCCAAAAAAGAGCTAGCATGGTGAAATAGTAGATCAAAGGAGGGTACTAAAGGCAAAAAGACTTCATTCAGGGAATGAAAGTCACTTCTGAATGAGGAAAATAGAGAATAACATAAAGCTTGGCAAGTTCAATAAAATACTATAAAAAGGCAAGCTCTATAAAATAATTAAAGGGGCAATGCGCTAGAGTCCTAAAACATAACAACATTTTTAAGTACATTTGAAGCAGAATACTGGACTGGAGTCTACTAGAGTTTTTGGAATAAAAGGATCACTCAATGAGGATAAAGCTGTTTTAGAGTGTAATGTGCTTATGGGGTATAAAGTGTCTATGGGTGCCAGAACAGTGTATTCACCTTCCCGGGCCTGTCCCTGATAGCTTCCCTCATTCCTTTATGGTCTTCCCCTCCTGTGATCTCACCAGCCACACCTTGATGTAATGACTTGAGAATGGAGGCTGCCTTGAGGACAAAGAAGGCATTGGGTAGTGGACCCTTGTGTGGACTACCACCCCACTGGCTGCATCTCATGTTTACTTTGGGTGAGCCTTTCCACTTGGGACCCACTGCCTAGGACCACAAGGACTCAAATCAGCTTCAGTCATGCCTCACAACCTCGGGCCCTCTGGTCCTGTTACAACCCACATACAGGCCTCTGCAGGCATGGGTCTCACCTTCAAAAGTTCTGAGTCTGCTCCCCCTCAGGCTTCAGTGAGCTTTGCCCCTCTCAGGTTCCAGGCTTATGCTCTGGTCTCTGTCTTTTGTTGTACAAACAACTGAACCTAGGATTTGGGGGGTCCCCAGATACCCTGTCAGTGGCCTCCACCACCCCTAATACCACAGTGCAGTCCACTGGGGACAGAAAGAGAGAAGGAACCAAAACCATGAGTGTCTGCTTTAACTTAAAAGGAAATACTGCATTTGGAGTCAGCTTCACCCTACAGTGATGTTTGCAAAACAGAAACCAAAAAGGTTTGGGGTACTTATCTTGCTCCTGGCACAGACTCCAAGGTTCCCTTCATCCTGGCTGCTATTCTGAGTTCCCTCTTTGCAGTCCCTGGTCCAGCCCCTGGGCCCTTCTGTCAGGAACTCCATTGCCAATGGCTCCTATGGCCAAACTGCTCCTCTGGCTTGGGCTTTTAGGCTAGTACAGACAGTTAAAAAATTGAACACTGAAATGATTTAGCCTTTGCAGATTAGTTTAAACTGCACACATTAAATTGAAACAGAAATGAACAGATACTTACCTTTGATTCAGGAAATGAAGTCACATGCTTGCATTGACTCAGGCCATTAGCTGGGGGGAGCTAGAGCATGGCTGTGTATTCACTTCCTTCTCCTGCTGCCTGCAAGATCTCTGGGATTTGCAGTCCAAAATTACAGCAGCAGGACTCTGCAGGGTTGCTCATCACTTCCTATTCCTGCTTCCGGTGCCTCTAGGATTTGTAGTCTCCAGCTGCAGCCAGCAATAAGTTTAAGCAGGGGAAGGGGTTTTTCAACACCCCCTCCCTGGCCCTAACCCTAGCTGGGGCTTTTTGGGGAGGGCAGTCCCCCCATCCCTTGTAGACTGGGCTGTATCCACAGCCAGGCTTGCCCCCACTTTGTCAGCCAGCCCTCACTGATAGGGAGCAGAGGGGCGGGTCCAGCTCTACTCTCTGGAGCAGACAGCACAGCCCATCTCAGAGCTGCAAAGCATTCTGGGATGCTGGAGGACTGTGATTTAACTTGGATCAGGAAGAGGTCTGGGACACAAGTTTCATAAACTGGTTTGACCCAAATCAGGTAAGTCTGATACTACATTCAACCAAGTTTATCTTAAATCAGTTTCAGCCATTTTGAAACTGGTTTATGTGCCTGAGCTCCTGTTCTGTTACTGGTTTAAACCAGTTTCTGAACACTTAAATTGGTTTGTGTGTAACTTCTGTTCCTAGCTTAAAGGACTTCCTGGACACTATTTGCACTTGAGTTAGGCATCCATTTTTTCCAGGCTTTTTTGCCTGTCAGCTGGGCTCAGGAAAAACAATGAAAAAAAATGGAAAAAGGGAAACAAGTGTAGGAAAAGGGGAAGCAAGCCAATCACCCCTTGATTCCCGCCTCCCCTCCCCCCCACACCCAGTAATGGGGCCCCATAACATAGAGAAACTAAATACGTTTTTTGCATGGTTCTTTACCATGGAAAGTATTGGAGAGATTCCTATACAGTGTCACTTCCTTCAGTGGACAAATCAGTAGATCTGACTCCAAATGAAGTGTTAACAGAAGATCTCATACAGGAAATTGATAAACTAAATAGTGGCAAATCACCAGACAGGATGGTATTCACCTAAGCATGCTGAAGTAGTTCAGACTTGAGTTTGCAGCTCAACTGACACATATATCTCTCACCAAAAGCAGCCTCTGTACCAGAGGACTGTAGAGTAGCCAATGCAATGACAGTCTTTATAAAGGGCTCCAGAGGGAATCTAGGGAACTTCAGACCAGTGAATCTAACTTTTGATCCTGAAAAATTACAAGAATTAAAAAAAAGAAAAACAAAAGCATTTTCTGTCACATGGATTAACAGGATTTGTGGGGAAACCATGGCTTTTATAAAGGGAGATTATACTTCACCAATCTACTAAGTACTTTCAGGGCATCAACAAGCATGTGTTGATCAGGGTGATCCAGTTGCTATAATGTATCTGGACTTTCAAAACAAGATATAGAGAAAATTCTGCACCAAAGGCTCTTAATAAAATTAAGGCAGGAAACAAAGTATGGATATAAATGGTCAGTTCTCATAGCGGAGGTAGATAAGCAGTAGGGTCCTCAAAGGGTCAGTATTAGGCCTGTGCCCAATGTTCATATTCATAATTTTTTTGAAAGAGGGATGAGCAACAAATGGCCAAGTTTGTGGATGAGACCAAATGATTCAGGTTGGCAAAAAAAAAAAAAAAAAAAAAAAAAAAAAAGCCTGACTGTGAAGAACAGCAGAAGCATCTTGTAATATTGAGTGAATGGGCAAAAAAGATGATAGATAAGGTTCAATATTGACAAGTGATGTACAGAAGGCTTAGATACAAATACTTGATGACAGGCTCTACATTAACTATTACTACTGAAGAAAGAAGTTCTAGAATTAGTGTGGGTAATTCTCTATCCACATCAGCCCAATCTTCAGCCCCTGTCAAAAGGGCAAGCAGAATGTTAGGAATTATTAAGAAGGCAACTACAAACAAAACAGAAAATTTTACTATTAATACTTTTATACCACTTTATAAATCCATGGTAGATCCCACGCAGTTCTGGTTCCCCATGTTCAAAGGATGTAGCAGAACTAGGAAAGGAACAGAGAAAAGCAACAAAGATGATCAGGGTATGGAGAGGCTTCTGCATTATTAAGCAGGCTAGGACTTCTCAACTTAGGGAAAAGACAACTGAAGGCAATATACGGCAGAAATCTACAACACTATAAATTACATGGAGAAAGTAAGTAAGGATTTACCATCTACTGTCTCTCAATGCAAGAAGTAGGGGTGAAATTGCAGTGAAATTTTGGGGTCTAAGATAAATTGATGTTATTTTTCAAGCAGTGTATAACTAACTTGTTGAGCTCATTCCCACAAGAAGTTATACATGCTGATGAATTATCTATCTTCAAAAGAAGACTAAGCAAATTAATGAAAGATATACCCATCAGTGTGTATTAAATATAATAGTAGGGAACATACAAGTTAGAATGTCCTAGCCTCCGAATGCTGGAAGAGATATGAGAAGAGGAAAACAGATCAATTTGGATAGTCCCTGGTTAGGTCCTGAAAATACATGCTTCCCTTTAGCATCCAATCACTGTCAGTGAGAGAGAGAGGATCCTGGACCGGACCTGTGGTTTGACACAGTATGTACTTCTTTTTTTAGTAAGGTGTAAAACTTTATGCCTGGTTTTGAATATTATTTTCTCACTGCACAGAGGGCCTCACCGTGAAGCTGGCATAACTTGCCATATCTGTTGTGAGTTTGCCAGTCAGTTAATCTACACACTGTTCACCTGGTAGTAATCAAATAAATAATAATAGCCTAAAAGTATCCTGTCATCAGATCAGTTAAGTTGTATCTTATTTTGATCATGCATTACAATAAATGAATGACTTTCCTTTGCACTGTTCCATTTATAACCCCATCATATGGATTATAGGTAGTAGATATTTTAGTATCTCCTGTTATAACAGGATGCATATTAATAACAACACAATACTACCCATTTGATTACTATAATGAAATGTTTTTTTACTGACACAATCATCTAATTTCTAAAGTTTCCAAAAGTCTTATTTCTCTCAATTTATTTTTCATTAAAACATGATAATATTTTATATAATATTGTAATATTGGGCTTGTTATTTATTGGCATTACTGTACTATATCATATGTTAAAAAATTATTGCAAGCAAAATGACTAGTGAATCTACATTAGTGGATTTACATTAAGAGTGGGTTTTACCTTGTAACAATTTTTTAAAGCAGTTCTGTATTTACAAATTGCTTTTACTTTTGGTTATAATTTTAAATAAATGAAGTCTTGCAGAATGTGGCACAAATTTGTAGCAGCAGTGTTAGTCTGAAACATTTCACAATATCATTAGCAATCTAAACACACAGAAACAAATAGGCAACAATAAAAGTAAACAAAACAGACGTAGGCAACAGAAAAACGTGCATGTATACAATAAATAAAATCTGACAATATAGAATTAACTGTAGTATATTGTTCATGTAAAATTGGCAGCTTCAACATTCTGTTCCAATTTAGAATGTGATGTATCCTCATCACCGTGTCAGTGGCAGATTAAGATGTATTGAGGCCCTGGGCAAACAGAAAATTGGAGGCCCCCTCACACTCCATTTTAAACATGAATGTATCAAAATCATTAATAAGTAGTCCTGTTAAATAAGCCATTCTGCCTCAAGGAGATCAAAATCAGCTCCTTTCGGGGGGGGGGGGGGAGAAAATTGCAAGCATTCCCACCCCCACAATACAGCATCCTCCAAATTCTTCACCTCAGGCTCTGAGGATCCCTGCCAAACTCTGCTTTAGGCTTGGACCATTAGTGCAGACAGTATCTCTTCCTGTGCTTTCTTCAGTGCTTTCTCCCCAGCTCCCTCCTATCAAAGGTCCATTGGAAGCTCTCTTTCCAGAAGAGCTCCCATAGGCTACTGTGAGGTGATGCAGTAAAAGTGGGGGAGTCAGCTTCCTGGGTATCACTAACTGCAGGAGGGACAGGATCTGTGCACAGTAGGAACTATCACAGGAAGTTCCTGAGTCTCGTGTCTAAGGACGGGTGTCTTGTATTTAAGGAGGGGTGCCTTGGACCTAGATGGGTGCCTTGAGTCTATGGAGGATGCCTTGCATCTAAGGAGGGGTGCCTTACGTCTACAAGGTAAGATGATTTGAGTGTAAAGATTTGAGAACCGCCTGACTTCAGCTCTGAGGCAAAGGGCCAGATGAAAACATCCTCCATCAGCCTTCCTGAGGGCTCATCCTATCCCCTTTGAGCCCTGGGCCAGGCCTGGCCCATAGCCCCGTTCCATCTTTGTCACTTGGGCTCCACACAAATTCTACCCAGGTTGTCTTGAGCGTGTGTGGGGGGGGGGGGGGCAATTGTGGCCCTGCTGTGGTCCCCCTGTGGAGCCCTAGCACCTCTCAGGAAGGGGCTCTTTCTTTCCCCTCTGCTACGGGGCAAGGGGCCAGCTGTTCACCTAGTTCTGCGGCTGCCCTCCTTGCCTTGGGTGAGGTGTAGCCAGGAGCTGTGGCTGCCCAAACAGGTGTGCGCCCACCTCTGCTCTACCAGGCGCTCTCGTGCAGCCTTAGCTCAGACTATCGATTGAGCCTGTCCTGGGCTTGCGAGTGGACCCCAAAGACTACCCTGGCTGACGTCAGGGGATCCCCTTAACTCACCTGCCATGACTTTGAATAGTACCTCAGTGGAGGGGTTCCCCTTCGAGGCAACCTCCAGGGTCATCACGCCTCCTGGTGGTAACTCTCGGGGCTACGACCTCCCCTACACCCCGGCCACTCACCCCCTTGGGTTGCAGGTTTTCTGGCCCTTTGGCGTCCTTGGCTCCACCCGACTTCTTCCCGTGGCCCTCCAGCCACGTGTCTCAGTGTCTCCAGGTCATGACTTGACGTGCAGACTTTGGGGCCCTCAGACCTGGATCCAACTAACCCATATCCCTAGTGCCCTATCCCAACCACCCTGTGACGTAGCATGCAATTCCCACCACCGTGACAGCCGAAGTGATGCAGCCACAGGAGGCCATGAAAAGTGCCCTTTACCTATGGGCCCCATGGTTCCCCTGTGCCTAGGTGCCCCAGCCCCAGTTGCTTGCTCCACTCGGGTATGGAGTCCCAGTCGATTATTCTTGGAATGTAGTGGCGCCCATCTGCTGCATGATCTGTCCCTGCTTGGGGTCTTCTGCCGCACCCCATGGTGATCCCCGTTGGGGTTCCCATCGGCCAAGCCCTTGTTACCTCCTCTCTGGGACTTCTCTGGCATCGCTGTTGGCTCCACTGTCGGAACCTCCCCTGGCTTCCCGCGCTGCCTGCCATGGCAGTTGCGCCCCTCGGGGTGTGGGCTTCCCCCTTGAGCCTCTGCTCACCTGCCACCCTCCTGCGCCCTCGGGGCAGCTTTTTATCTCCACCGGGTGGTGTCTCCAGCTGACATCACCCAGCCCCAGCTGAATATAAGCGCGGCTGATGAACCGTGTGGGTAGTTTCACTGCGCGCGTTTCTCCATGCTTTTCAGACCCTGCAGAAGGTAAGTGGGGCTTTCTTTTCACTTTGGTCTGGGGTCCTCCTGTAGCCCCGGCTCCCCTGGGACAAGGTGGAAAGGCAGGTACTGGAGGCTTCCCAGCCTCCTGCCCCCCGTAGTCCACCCATCAGACTCTACCCCCAGCCGGGATCCACTCTGCCCCGGGAGTGGGGTGAGCAGGACTTCCCCCCACAGCAGCCTGGACTCAGCCCCAGTGCCAGCCCCACCGCTGCTGGTGCCAGTGGTGGCCAGGCAGGAGGATGTGCCCCAGGCTGCCGTTGCTGCCGTTGCCATGTGTCCTGCTGGGCAATGCCACCACCACTGCCCCACAGCTACCCACACAGCGCCATGTTGCACTGTCTAGCATGTTAGAGGTTTTTTGCAGGGGCCCCTGTGCATTAATTCACCCCTGATTACAGTATATTGTTAAAACAAAAATTATAAAACAAACTAGACAAAGATATTTCTAAGGCAGATCACCTTCCTGTCCGCTTTACTTATTTAGGTGAAGATATTCTAAGGGTTTCAGATCAATATATTTTTAGTGTGCTGAATAGACTATGAAACAACCAACTAGAAATCCAGGAAGAAAACATCTTCCATTCCATGTTTTAAAGACCTCCATCCAGTAACTAATCTAAATGCAAAAAGACTTAACCCTTACTTTACTTGGCCATAACATATTATAATAGACAGATGTATAGATAGGGCTGGTACTGCCATCTATTATTATTAAGTGCCCAACACTTTCTGTTATCAGACTCTGTTTTCAACTACTCATTTCTTTGTTAAACTGTAAGGATTTAGGCAATTAAAGACATTTCACCTGATGGGTGTCTGATATGAGCTGACTACATTTCCCTTCCCTTTCCTTCCCTCCCTTCTCCCACTGGAACCAAACTAGGGAAAAATAAATTGTGTTGCCCCTATTGGGAAAAAAATCTGTTTAGTTTCTTTTGAACAACCCTAAAACCCTCATGCTTTGCATAAAGTCTTGACATTTTGTCAGGGGATGTTGAGTCATATATATGCCCTTTACTGTCCCCAAGAAAGTTATCTAAATTATTCCCAAGTTGTAATACTGCAGATTCCACATGCTCAGTACATTAGCAACCATCTCTGAGGATTGAAGCCTCTTAGACCTCATAGCCAGGCTGCGGATACCCTGTCCGAAGGACCAGGTCATCACATCATGGAAGAGTAAACTGGCACAGCTGAACACGTATAAAAAAAAAAATCTGAATCAAGGAGAGGAAACAAGGTAAGAAGCAAGGCAATAGTTAGGTAGGCAAATTAGCTGGAACTGGGAGTCAGGGGACAAGAGACGGTGCCTCAGACCAGAAGGGGAAAATGGGACTGGGACAAGGTAGTAAAGAGGCAGAGAAGCTGGAGAGGAAAGGGAAAATAATTAAGTAGAGCAACAAGCAAAGGAATCTGTGTTCACTACAGCATACTCTCCTCCAGAGTCCAGAATAGAGCCCCGGATCCTAGAGCGCCACCCTAGCCTTTCTCTAAGCAGGCCACTGTGATACACATTGGTGATGTCTCAGCTTCCTTAAGTGCTGCTCCGTACACAGGATGACAACGTAATAGTGCTCTCAGTTACTCTGTTAGCTCATGTGGCAAATATTTGTGCAGTAGATCTAAAGGTTTAACCCTTCTGAGGCAAAATGGTGCCACATGATAGATTTTTTTTCCAGTTTGCTTTATGTAAAACAAACAAACCCCAAAGCATTTTGTATATTAAACCCAAAGGATAATGTTAAAAGACCATTGCAAGTCAAGCACTCAGGCATTAGGAAATGCTACAATTAAGGTTGCTTCTACAACCTTAATTTGCCTCCCCCCGTCCCTTGTGTGCATGCATTTTGATACAGTCTTTAATTACATGATCACAAAAGATCTTCATTGAATACACATGATTTCTAGTGATCAGTCAATGAGCAGCTGTTTGATACTTTGTTTTATCCTCACTGTTCAGTCTCTGGCCTGAGATCTTACTTGCAGTTCTACATTCAAATGCTGCCCTGCTGACATAATTATTAATTAAATTATGAATTTTGTTATGATAGGCAGAAGACAGGGTAGATTTACACATTATAGACTAAATAAATCAGAGCTGCATAGCATAAGCTTTCATAAGAAGAGGCTTCATCAGATGCTGTGAAGGGATTACCTCATTGACATTTGTCTTCATAGTATCCGAGTGCTTCACAAATGTTAATGAAAATATTTTCATAATACCACTGTGAGAAGGTGGAGTATTATCCCCATTTTACAGATGGCAACTGAATCACCAAGGGATTAAAATGAAAATTTTCTGCTAACTTGAGGGGCCCATTTTGAGGCAATTAAAATCTAATTTTCTGCACTATCCTTAGATTAGATTAGAGTACATTTTAGCATCTGTAGGCTTCATTTACATATGTGAGTGCTCAGCACTTCTGCAAATCAAGCCCAGAATATAAAGTTGGCCACCCAGAAAATGAAGAGGATAGTAACTGTAAACACCACTGAACTGTTTTGTTTTCAAAGAACGAGAATTGTGTGATGGAGGGAGAGATAGAGACAAGGTCTCCAGGATTCTTCAAGATCACCTGCACTGGCAGAATGCCCACAGTTGAAGATGCCCTGCCACAAAATCCTATGGGACAGATCTTGCCTTTGGGCCATAGATTGCCAACCTCTGATCAAGATGATTAGGTTAAGTGCAGACTTTCAAAAAGCCCAAGAAGAGATTGATCTAATTTATGCAGTTTTTTGTAAGTGGCCTAGGTTAGACCACTTAGTATTTGTTTGCCCTTTGTGGGGGTGAGGGGTACACAGGTTGCCTGCACTGGCTGAAGCCAGCAGGTTGGGGGTACTTGTGCATGCCTCTCAGAGTGGTCCATGGGCTCCCCAGGCTGATGGAAACTGCCAAGCACAGCTGAGTATCTGAGCCACCCTTGATTGGCTGCCAGGCATGGGCAAGCATGCCAACTCTCTGCCGTGTCACTGTGAACTCTCCCCCCCTGTCCAGCCCTAGGCTGCCAGAAGAGCCTCAGAGCGAATGCTCTCTATCATTAGTTGCACATGCCTCCATGTCCCAGCCTGCCTACACCCTGCCATGCTGTCCCACCACCCATGCCCAGGGGCTGCGATGTATCCTCCTCATTACCCTGAGTGACTCTTTCACTGGAGGCTGTAGGGCATCACACACACTTACCTGGACATGACCCAGACCCTGGTCACCATGACATGCAGCTTCATGCCCTCAGGCCAGCAGTCAGACATCCCATGAGAGGGCAACCACTGCAACCCATGTCCACTAAGCATCCTGGACTGGGCCACCAATTCTTGCATGGCTGACAAGGATGAGGCCACTTAGGACTCCATGGATGCCTCTAGACCATCAAGCTCTGATTCTGGGACTGTGCCACTAGCACTGACTGGTAGGAGCAGATCTTTCTGGGAACCTGGAAAGACAAACAATAGGTCCAGACCTTCCGCATGCACTGGGCCAGCCTCATGGACATTGTCGCCCAGCTGGCCCCCAACATTGCATGCTAGGACATCAGCATGTAGCTATCCCTCACTGTGGAGAAGCAGGTGGCCATGGTCATTGCGAGTCTGGGCACCCCTAGCAGTTACTGCCATTTCACTAACCAGTTTGGTATGGGCAAGACTATGGCACAGGAGGTATGTCTGGTCATCCAGGACTTCCGTGCAAACCATCTCATCTGCCTCCTCAACCCACAGGAGATGGTCACTGGCCTCACTACATTTCTGCTGTACTGCAACTCTAATGGTTCTCTTATCTTTGTATTTTCTCCTGTCACTGACCTTGGTGTCCTCTCTGCCATCTGGGTCTGTGGTGCTGCCAACCATGCACCCTCACTTGTATCTGCATCAAATTAGCACCCTAATTTGTATCTGTTTTTATACTATGTCTGCAGTGCTCAATAAACCCTTTTAGTCCCTTTCCATGAATGCAAGGGGAAGTGGAGGCTGTTTCAGCACCACTGCTCTGGCCAGCTTCTCCCAGGAGCTGAGCATGGCCTTGAAAGATAGGACAGGGAGGTGTGAATGAGGCAGATTTTTGTTCCCCTAGAATGGGAGATGAGCTGCTAACTGTCCAAGGCCAGGTGTTGAGGGAGCTGGTGCCTCAGCTGTGGTACAGGATACGAGGGAGGGGGGAGGGACACTGGTCTGCCCACTGCTGAAAGATAGAAACCTCTTGAGCACTTAGCAACCTGGGGCCCTGTTAGTGGTCAGTGTGGTTTGATTCACTTTCCCCCCCCATGCCCCTCCATCCTGCACTGCCACCCGTGCAACCCTTCTGGGCTTCTTGGCCACAATGGACTGAAAGAGGGCTGTGACCATTGGGATGGCTTGTGGCATCCTTGTTCGGGGCATAACTCATTAGCAGAAGTACAGAGAGGGCTAGTCATGAGTCCTGTGGGTCATGCTACAGCAGTGCTTACTGTGCTGGTGGGGGCTGGAAGCACTCTTTGTATCTGGGAGGGAGGCAGCAAGGTGTCGGAGAAGAAGTGGATCTGGAACACTCATGGCAGCAGTGTGGGAAACAATGTCCCATGGCCCACATGCTTGGCCACGGTCTGCAGGGTCAATGACTAGGTGGGGGGGGGGGGGGAAGGCCTCCCACAAGATGGAGGGCATGGGATCATGGTCAAGGTCCTAGGTCACAACATCCATAGTGTCAGAGCTCTCCCCCTGCTCCTGCCTTCCATGCTCCCCACTCTTGGCCATGCTTGAGAAGAGGTCAAAGGTGCTCAGGTCCTGCTGCAGATGCATATTGGCCCCCACATCCTGTGACAGTATGGGTAGCAGCACCTAGGGGATGGACTCCTCATGGGCCAGCTCCAGCAGCTGTCCTCTTGTCCTGTAGCCCCCGGAGACCTGCTCCTGGAGACCTTGTTGTCCTGTCATTTTGGGACCTTTCTGCACTTCTTTCTGCAGCAGGGTCTCAACCACAAACTCCTCCACCCCCCTGAAGTGCCATAGGTGTGCAGGGTCTCAACTTCTCTGTTCTCAGCGAGGAAGTGGACGGCTCCTCATAGAAGGGCATGGCCTGCTTCTGGGCCTTGGACGTTTTGTTGGCATCATGCACACACGTATACTGTATCTTTATCCATTTAATCTTGGTGCAGCACTGCTCCCAGTTCCTTTTGTGGCTCTCACCTTCATCTGCTGGGTGATGTGCTTGAAGACATACCTGTTCTGGTGCTCTTTTTGGAGCTGATGCTGGGTCTCCTTTTCACCTCAGATGGTAACAAGGTCCCTCATCTCCCCATAGTCCCAGTTGTGTGACCACGGTTGGGTAAAAGAGAAGGATGTGGTGGGGTCATCTACGGTCTGTGGTGATATCCATAGGGGTCTCAATATCTGAAGATAGGTAAGGGTCCTGCTGCAAGAGGATGGATGGATGGAAGGAAGGAATGAAGGATGCATGAAGGTGTGGGTCCTGGCACATGGTTCTGCCTCTCATTGCATCTGGGTGCATCCCATGCTCCAGTATGACTGGGAGTTCACTGGTCAGGCCACCCCCACAACCTCAAACTTTCTAGGGGGCTAGTGGTGTGTGGGAGCCACGGTTGGGGTCTGAGGGGCTGTGCCTGAGTGTGGGGGCATGGAAGTCTCTGTCTGGGAGTGCAGGAGCCAGGGTCAGAGTCTATGGGGCTTTGCCTACATGCAGAGGTTCTCTTGGCTCAAATGTCAGGTCTGTGTGTATGTTGTGGTGTGCTTCATGATGTGGTGTGGAGGCACAGCCCAGGGGCTCAGGTTCTGGGGCCTGTGCAGGGAGCAGAGAAGTCTCCCTTCACCCCGCTGACTGCCTGTGTAGGCCTGTGAAGGCAGCAGGTGGGCCTGGAGAGAGGGGCTGTGCTGGATTGGCTCTGGGAGAGCTTGGAGGCAGGACCCACTGGGCACTCAGCCACAGCAGCTGAATGCCTCCCTGCTAAGAGTGGGTAGTGGGGGGCCACAAAGGACACTGGGATGCTGGAGGACAGTGGTTTAACTTGAATCAACAGGGGAACTGGTACAGAAGTTCAATGCTCCAGTCTAACCTAAGTCAATCAGATTTGAGTGCACATTGAACCAGACCTATCTTAGACCTGGTTCCATCATTTTTAGACCAGTCTGTATGTGCTGAAATTCTGTATAGTTGCTGGTTTAGAACAATTTCTGCTCACTTAGACCTGTCTAAGTGTAATTTGTGTGTCTAGCCTTAATATATTAAACATAGCAGGGCAGCTGAGACCTGGATTTCTAGAAAACATTCAGGGGGAAGTGGATTGCTTAACCAGAGGACTACTCTTTTAACTCCTGCAATCATGCCTCACTCACCACATACTTATCTCAAATAATAAAGGCATGGATACAACTGACTAAGACTTCCTTTCTTGAGCAACTGTGTAGGCCTATCCTGAATGAAGCAGAAGTCCTGTGACCAAAATAGTACATACTCTTAAAGGCTGTTTCCTGATGGATCTGGGCAAAAGGAGGCACGTTCAATTCTACAGTAGAGGCTGCCTAACTTTTGAGTGTTTGATTTTGTAATTTCAGCACCATTTTTTCTGCCTGTAGAATGTAATCATTTTCTATTCTTTTCCCAGGTTCATTGTCCAAAATGCTTTTTTGATGGTGATGATATTCCTCTAATGGGTATAAATGCCCTGAATTTCTTCTAACTTACTACACTGAAATGATTCCTGGCTTATTCCTGTATACATGTGGGAGAAGACTCCAAAAAGATTAAGATCTGAGATACCTGCAAACTCTGTAATCTGCCCACTTCTAACACATTCTTTTGTACCTGGTAAATATCATGCCAAGAATAGACTAGACTATTCATGAGCAAACCCAGAGGCAATTGTATATTCCATAGCATAAAAAAAAAAAAAAACACAAAACAAGAAAACCATACAGCATGGTTAATAACTAAAACACTTGCAGACTTCTGCCATACCAGAATTCCATATTTCAGGCCTGATCTAAAGCCTACTCATGTCAAATAAAAGATTCCTCTTGGCTTTAAGGCTGCCAACAAATGTCGCCTGTGTGCTGCCATAATTTTTATAGAAGTCCAAAAGGAAAGCAAACAGGAGCTTATACTATTTGTTGTACCACAAATGACCAACTTGGTAGGCCAACAAAAGCTGGGCAGGTGCTCCTGGTGCTCGAGGGGCTCAGTTCTGCATACCTTGGGAAATTCTATGCAGGATTGGACCCTTCAGGCCCCAGAAGGACCTACCTGTTTGTCTCCTCTTACAGAGATGTGCCCCAGGGAATCTCAGAAACACATTTCTAAGAGGGAAAGCCAGGGTTTCCCGCCTACAGAAACCGAGATTCCTTTGGGTACATCTCTACAAGTGGGAAATCCTGGCTTTTCCCACTTACAAAGATACACCCCAGAAATTCCCCAGGGTATGTTTCTGCAAGCAGGGAATACATTGCCTGTTGCCTGCATGTGCAGTGAGAGGGACAGAAGACAATGTGTGTTTTGGTCAATGAAGTGGATTGACTGTGCTGGGTTGTGTCGTGGCACAGCTGATTTGCTTCATTTGATGGTGTCTGTTTATACCCTAAGGGCGCATCCAGACAAGCGCACATATGCAGTTTGCAGCACCTCAAACCTGTTCGCAGCACTGCAAACTGCACATGGCAAATGTTCAACTGGGCACTGTACTGCAAATTTGCAGTATGGTGCCAAAATTTGATACTAGGATGTCCCAGTATATATATAAAAAAATCCAGCACAAAACAAAAAAATAGCACAAAAAGCAGTGTGGCACCACCAGAAACAGAGCCCAGCTGTCCAGAGCCATGCTCTGGCTGCTAGCCAGGCTCCATGCAGTTGGATCAGTATTGTTGCTCTGGGTGGCACCCAGGACCCCAGGTAAGGCAGCACAGGTACTAGCCCTATCCTCCCCCACCCCACCCAGGACAACTTGATGTTCCCTGGGGCACAAAGCAGCAGCACAAATGCGTACTACCACTTTTTATGCCCCTGGAAATGCATGTCTCTACATGTGGGGACACATCCTAATAAGCTTTAGCTTAGAACCTGCAATATCTCTGTCAGCTAGTTGCTATTTGGACTAGAATTAGTTTCACAGACATTTTGAATAACTCTTTTCTAACTTAGGAGTCGAATGGTGAGCTATGAGGAGGCTTTCATATCTTGGAGGATTTGTGTGTGTACATAGGAAACATAATCAAAAACATCTGGAGGAGAGACTTTTAGCTTTGCTACTACGTCTTTATGCTGCTCAGCTGAAGTCTCTTTGTGCCACAAGAGGCTTCAGGAGAATGGCAGCCCATCATTCCTTTTCTTCTATCCATGTTAGTCTGACATCTGGAGCAACCCAAATTGGAATCAGAGGACTCAATTAGGAATGTTAAAAGCCATTTCTCTTTCAATGACAGAATTAGGGAAAATGCCACTTAATGCTTTTTGGGCTGCCTACAGCTGTCTGACCTCATTTGAATGCCAGAGATGAAAACCAAGCACTGCTTTTTAAATGGGGGTTGCTGAAATGCTAAATTTTAGTCTTCAAGTCAAAGCACAGGATAACAACTTTACACTTAATATTATAATATTCCACTCATATTATAATAATCATTCTACATGGCTAATAATAAATCAAGATCAGCAGTCAGCAACTATTTTTCTGGTTGCAGGTTGGAATGACCCACCTCAGGTAGAGGCAGGAGGTGGCCAGAGTCCATACTGGTGCTTCTCCTAGCAGCAGCGCTGGGGAAACACCTGCAGCTGAAGCTGCTGGGCAACAATTACCCATTGGCTGGATTCAGCCCATAGGCCATGGGTTGCTGACTCCTGATCAAGATGATTACTGTATTCAACTTACTTGGCCAGCAAGATTTCTAGAAGACATTTGGAAGGATGTGGATTGCTTTCTTTGAAGATGCAGAAATATTTTCAAATGTATAGTATATATACTTTAAGTCTCAAGACTGCTTGTTATCAGAGGAGATGAAGTGCCAGTATTCATGTTATAAAAATCAGTGACTACCAAAATCATGCCAGAATCATCAGTTTCACATGCAATAAACCCATCTACAACAGCAAACAGAAGCACACATACACCACCTTATTTTTGCAGCATATTTCCTGTCTTCTCTTCCAACCACAGACTTCAGAATCCAGGCATCATCCTCACATTAGGATCATCACCTCAACACATTTACCACTGCTGTTTAGATGTGCATATTGTAATTATTAATACTTCAGTACTTTACTCTTATAACTAAAGACACTAGTGAATAAACTTCCATGAAGGAATATAGATAACTTCAAACCTAATACATTTTGTCTCCCAAAATGTTTTCAGAGTATACTGAGTGCCAGAATATGTCTTTGAAATTGCACATTTAAATAAATAGACTTTAAATTTTCTACTTTCAGAACAGTGTCATATTTAAAAAATAAATTGGATTATTCGTTGATATGGATAACCTCCTTAAGAAAACACATTTAGCAAAGGGTTATATTTCCTTAATAGTTCAATTGTGGATACTATAAATTTCAGATGCTTGAAACAAGGGAGTTAACACCAGAAAGGGATTTTAAAAACTCATGAATACTACTAAAACTGCAAATATCTTACTACTAGTTCATAATGTAAGAAGAAACTTGCTTTTGACCAAATACATTAGCCAATTACCTTTAGAAAGCTAAGAACAAATTTAGATTGGGAGACAAAATGTATTAGGTTTGAAGTTATCTATATTCCTTCATGGAAGTTTATTCACTAGTGTCTTTAGTTATAAGAGTAAAGTACTGAAGTATTAATAATTACAATATGCACATCTAAACAGCAGTGGTAAATGTGTTGAGGTGATGATCCTAATGTGAGGATGATGCCTGGATTCTGAAGTCTGTGGTTGGAAGAGAAGACAGGAAATATGCTGCAAAAATAAGGTGGTGTATGTGTGCTTCTGTTTGCTGTTGTAGATGGGTTTATTGCATGTGAAACTGAAATAAATGTCATGTTTCTGTGAAAAAAGTTAGGTCTGCCAGTAGTTAAGCTAATGCTGGTTAAAATCTGCTGTTGATAAAAAAAACTACACTGCAATCAACTGGCAGGAGTACAAAAGAAGAAGAAATTATCCTGGGGATTTATTAATTAAACATATGGTTAAAATCTGTTTTCTTTAATAACTAAGAGAGAAATAGTACATTAAAGAATCCAGGCTCCTGTGGAATTTTCTGGACTTATGCCAGTTGGCTTTCTGACCTTCTATTCTGATCTTGTTTAATTTGATTCAGGTGAAGAGGAGGAATCTCTTTCTACCCTACTATATAACTATTCCATCTCGTTTGCATTTTAAGCTCTACACTATGCATCTGGAAAGGATAGGAATAGGTATGTAGGTATAGCTTAGGGGTTCCCACCTAGAAATTCAGCCCTACTCTCTTGACTCTCAACCATTATTTATCTCTATAGGATGAAAAATGAACAAGTTATGACCCTTCTTACATCTGTTATACTGCACATCATACCAATTACATGACAAAGTTTTGATCTACCTATAGACAATTGACATAAACGTAACCTCTTTTTGGGCAATTCACATTTTCAAAGTACATTTTGGATGGGTCTACACAAGATGCTGACTGCACAGTATCCAGATACAGTAGTGTCATGTGGCAAAAACCATGATGCAATGCTACTGTGCATTAGGATACTGAGCAGTAATGTCACGAAAGAGGCATTCACTGTTGATACTGTGCAGTAACTAGGTTTACTGCACATTTTTTTAGCACTTGTTTATACAAGTACTAAGCCAATTAAATTGGAAGCATTACACTGGAACTGGGGGTTACCAGATTCAAGTGCCTGTTGCTATTAACATTTAATATAAAATAAGTATTGAAACACTGACTAGGAGTATGGACTGAAATCTCCTCTAGCGAGAACGTCCTAACAATGAGACTATAGTCCTTTTCATGTTTTCTAATCTAGTGAATATTTAATTAGCCTGTTCAGAGCAGAACAGTTTCACCAGGAGAAGCATACCCACCCATAATACCCATAATTTTTGAGTGGGAACCCCTAGGCTTTAACTTGTTTCATATCGGCATACTATTCCTGTCATTTCCAGATGCATACTATAGAGTTTAAAACAGGCTGGTGGGTAGTGCACTGTCATGGGATACGTATGCAGGCAGAAAAGAGATCTGAATGCAGATCTTTATCCCTTGTAACTGCTCTAACCATTGAACTAGTTAACCTCCCCCTCCTGTGTTGTGTAAGGAAGGTCTGGCATAAGACCTTCAGGAGGGGATTTGCAGTTCTGAATCCATGTAAGAGGTGCTTTCTTGAAATCCAAACTTTGGCAACACTTTTACTGGCAAGACTTAAACCATAAACTTCTCCTTGGCATTTTCTTACTGGCCAACTTGGAAGGCTGTGCATTTGCTTTTGGAGGGGTTAGGCACGATTCTTAGGACCCTAACTCTACTTACGCATAGTAGGAAATGTGTTCACCTACTCTAGTGAATTCCCCTAGGAGCATCCAAGTCCACATATGAGCATTCACACAGCTACTGAGCATGCACTCTAGACTGAATACTAGCCAGACAGGTATGTGGCTCTAAGCACTTACATGAGTGTAAGTCATAAAACTGGAGGGGCAGAAAAGAGACCCCTCATGTTTTAGCCTAAAGACTGATCTCCCCTCAACCTCTCTCCCCTCTAGCCCCCGTTCCTGCCCTGCAATAGCTTCCAAAGTAGCAGCTCCACACCCTTAAGCTTATTATTTTCCTCCACATATCTCCATTTCTTGGCTGCCCAGGGGACATTAGAGGACTGTTCCAGTCCCCTAAAACCTGGATCCTCCCATGTCCCAAGTGAGTACCTTAACCACTTGGCTAGTGGGCCAAAAGGTGAAAGGAGTTCTCTTCCACCAGCATACATGCATATAGAGCCATGTACCTTCCCAGCCAGATTGCTGCCTATTGCACATACTCAGTAGCCATGTGAACATTTACGTGCACATAGCACCGCAGCAGGATTGCTGACTGTGTATTATTACTCAAAGTGGCAGTTATGAAGCTGGATAAGTGCTATGTGGGAGTGGAAGGTAAAATAAAGGGATTTTGCCTACAGCATCTTTAAAATCCTGTCATACCATTCTGTTATGTTTTCTGGCCACTTCCTGCACATTTCCTACTCCGGTTTGCTGCCAGCTGCTGAAGAGAACAATTCTGAGCAAGCAGTTGTCTGTCATCTGACTGATATACCCAAGTAGCTGGAGCTTTCTCCTCATTGCTACATCAACAACTGTCTCTTCCACATCGATCATTTTTCTTGACTTTACTATAAAAGGTAGAAAAAAAAAAAAACCACTCTCAGCCCATTAAACTAAACACACTAACAGAATAGTGTGAGAGTTTCTTCACAATGGGTAAATTTCTACATACATAAAGAAATGAATCTTGGTTGTCAAAAAGAGTGACTGAGACATAAATAGAACAATCAAGAAGATGACAGTTCAACCTTATGAAAGTTGTCAAGCTTTCAAAATGTCCTTCCAATGCCCCCAGTGTTGGAACAAAGAACAAACTTAAAATATTTTCATTAAATAGAATCATATCATAATGATAATTTTCAGATTAAAAAAAACTGAGACTTTCAGTGCATCTATTTCTTCCTCTGTCAGAAGTGAGTAGGGCCCAAAATACCTTCCTGACAAAAGTAATTGAAATATATCCCTGAGAAGTGTTTCAGTTTTAATGAAAGAGCTTATAATCAAAGACATTTTATTTAGTCAGAAATATTCTGATCTTCTCTATAACATCTCTGACCATTGCTATTTTTATTCATGCTTCAAGGAACATGTGACATCTAGGAGGTGATGTAAAGATCAAGAAGCACTTCTGTATCTTAACCAATGAAATACTAGAGAAACACACATTCAAATTTTCATTTAATATTTTAGACAAAAATCCATATTTTTGGATAGGTGTAGCATAGCATGGAGAAAACCAAGTTACTCAGCTTGGGTACTACTAGTAACCTAATTATGGAAGTAAGGAACTAAATGCAGACCAAGGGCTTCAATGAAGATATACATCATCCTTATTCCACTATTTACATAGTCTTGGTCTTTATAAGTGGAATCAATGGGTATTTATACACGTGCTCGGGGGGGGGGGGGGGAGGGGAGGGGGACACTTTAATTAAAGTGGCTCCGAGAGTTGCTTTTATTAAAGCACTTGGAGTACCATATGTATAAGTGTTCCCACGCTGAACAATGGCAGTGGGGGTGCTTTGAGTAAAGCTCAAAAAGCTTTACTAAAGCTTTAACAAGCTTTAGTTAAAGCACTCCTGCTACCATTTTGCAGTGCAGGGACACTGATACATGTGACGCTGGAATCTGCTGGATCATGGTAATTACCACACTCCAGCAGACCCGATTAATTGAGTCTGTTCCAATGTGCTGGAATTACAGGGCATCAGAGCAGCCTTAATGCACATTATCTAGGTGCCCAATGTGTCTATTAGGCTTCTCAGGTGCTTTTTATCAAATATCACTCAACTGTATGAAACAAAAGATTTCTATGCATGTAGGTCTATGCAGTTGAATAATTTCAATTGATAGCTGCCCAAAGTGTAATATCAGGAGTGTTTGGTCTTTGCAAATGCATACTACAACCTACTGAGCCACCCATATGATCAAGAGTCCTACACGGCAAGCCATACGAGGAAGGGCTGAGGGATCTGGGACTCTTCAGCCTGAAGAAAAGGTGACTGAGAATGGACCTGGTAGCAGCTTACCACTACACCAGGGGAATACATCAAGGGCTCAGTGAGGAAGTGTTCACCAGGGCACCAGAGGGGAAAACTAGGAGTAATGGCCACAAACTCCTGGAAGATGGATTCAGGCTCAACATTAGGAGAAACTTCTTCACAGTCATGCTGTCCAGACTGTGGAATAAGCTCCCTCCAGAGGTGGTGCAGTCTCCTACCCTAGACAGTCACCTTGCTGGGGTCACGTGACTCCCAGTTATCTTTCCTGCTTGGTGCAGCGGGCTGGACCCGATGATTTTCTGAGGTCCCTTCCAACCTTACAATCTATGAATCTACCTGCTTTATATCGGCTGTAAAGATAGAGTGGAACCATCTTATCATCAATAAATTGGCGATTAAAAATAAGCAGGTTTTTTTATGGCAAATAAAATAATTTTTCCTACCCATGGATCCTATGAGAGGTTGTACAACATAAAAAAAATTCTACAGAACAAAAGATGCATTTTAGTGTTTTAGAGGGTTAGAATTGGGTACAGAAACTTCCAACTTCTTGTCTATTCATAGATTTTCATATGTTTATTCTGTTTTCCTTTCTTAAATACAATCTGACAAGTGAAGCGCTGATAAGATGAAACACAAAACTGATCCAGATAAATCACTGCTGGTAATTCAGAGGCATTATTCCTGCCAGGTATTTTTGTACAAAAATAAACACTGATGCCATTAACCTTGATAAGAACTACTGGTACTTGTTACCTGTCACCCATGTCTGTATGCTAGATCTCAACCATAGAAGACAGAAGGCTGGAGCTTGTGGGGGCTTAGCCCTGCAAATCTAATTTGTGGTGGCTGGCAACAGCAGCAGCACCACGGTGCTGCTTGGTGTGCAGCTAGGCCAGTGTCCCACACATGCTCAGATCTGCACGGCTGAGGAGGAAGAGGCTAACCACACGACTTGCACTGCACAGAGCATGATGGGAGTTGTAGTTCTCATGCTGACGCATGCACCCAGCCCCCACCCCAATAATATTTTCTCCCTCCATCTATGGGCTCAGTTATTACTTTAAGAATCATACAAAATTAAGGTTAGAAGGGACCTCAGGAGGTCATCTGGTCACAACCCTCTGCTTGAAACAGGACTATCTCCAACTATATCACCCCAGCAAAAGCTTTGCATAACCATGTCTTAAAAACCTCAAAGGATGGAGATTCCACCACCTCTCTGGATAACCTGTTCCAGTATTTTACTACTCTCCTCATGAGAAAGTTTATCTTAATCTTTAACCTAAACTCCCCTTGCTGCAACTTGAGACCATCTGCTACTACTGAGAACAGTCTACTTTTAAATCCCCTCTCAGTCTTCTCTTCTGAAGACCAAATAAGCCTAATTCCCTCAGCCTCTCCTCATAAGTCACATGCCTCAGCCCCCTAACCCTCCAATGTAATTTCAGAGCTCCTGGACTTTCCATTGGCCTCCACTAGACCGTCTCCAATTTGTCAGAATCCTTTGTATAGTGCAGGATGCAACAGTACTCCAGATATGGCCTTACCAGTAGGAATAATCACTTCTTTGCTGACAGTGCTTCTACTAATGAAGCCCAGTTAGCCTTCTTCATAACAAAGGCACACTGTTGGCTCGTGTTCAGCTCATTGTCTGCTTCAACCCTCAGGTTCTTTTCTGCAGAGCTGCTGCTTAGCCAGTTGGTCCCTAGCCTGTGCTGGTGCATGGGATTTTTCAATCCTAAGTAGAGAACTTTGCATTTGTTCTTCTTGAGCCTCATGAGATTTTCTTGGGGGTCCAATCCTCCAATTTGTTGAGGTCTCCCACTGAATCCTAGCTGTATCCTACAGTGTGTCATTTGGAAACTTGCTGAGGGTGCATGCCATCCCATCTTCCAGATCGCTAAGGCAGATATTGAACAAAATGAGCCCCAGAACCTCTGGGACACTCCACTTGGTACCATTTGCCAACTAGGCCCCTAGCCATTGTTTACTACCCTTTGAGACTAGCAAACCAGCCAGCTTTCTGTCCACCATACAGTCCATTAATTCAACTTATACTTCCTTAGCTTGCTTGCTAGAGTGTTGTGGGAGACCTTATCAAAAGCCTTGCTGAAGTCAATGTATGTTACATTCATTGCTCTCCCCACATCCAATCATCTTAGAGAAGGCAATCAGGTTGGTCAGGCATGACTTGCCCTTGGTGAATCCATACTGACAGTTCCTAATCACCTTCTTCTACAAGTGCTTAGAAATGGATTCCCTAGGGACCAACTCCATGATCTTTCTAAGGACCGAGGTGAGGCTGACTGGTCTGTAGCTCCCCAGACCCTCCTTCTTTCCTTTTCTAAAGAAGGGCACTATATTTGCTTTTTTTCTAATCATCTGGGATCTCTCCCAATTTCCATGATTTTTCAAATATAATGGCCAGCAGCTCTGCAATTACATTGGGGAGTTCCCTCAGCACCCAGAAGTGCATCACATCTGGCCCCATGGACTTGTACATGTCCAGCTTTTCTAAATAGTCCCCAACCTGTTCTTTTGTCACTATTGACTACTCACCTTCTCCCAAAACTGTGCTGCCCGGTGCAGTAGTCTGGAGATTGACCTTGCCTGTGAAGACCGAGGTAAAAAAAGGCATTATTTCAGCCTTTTCTGCATCATCTGTTACTAGGTTGCTTCCGCCATTAAGTAAAATCACACTTTCCCCTGATCTTCCTCTTGTTGCCAACATACTTATAGAAATCCTTCATGTTCCTTGCTAGCTGTATCTCCAATTGCACTTTAAATTTTCCTGATTTTATCCCTGCACACCTGAGCAATACTCTTATACTCCTCCCTATTCATCTGTCCAATTTCTACTTCTTGTAAGCTTCCTTTTTGTGTTTGATCTCACTGGAGAGTTCCCTGCGATGCCAAGCTGGTCTTCTGCCATACTTGTGAGTTATCCTACACATCAGGATTGTTTGCTCCTGTGCCTTCAGTAGGGTTGCTTTAAAGTGTAACCAGTTCTCCTGGGCTCTGTTCCCCCTCAGACTGGCTTCCAAAAGGGATCCTACCCATCAGTTTCCTGAGTGAGTTGAAGTCTGTTTCTCAGGGTCTTTTCACTGCTACTCTCCTTCCTTCTTTTCCTTAGGATCCTGAACTGAATCATCTTGTCATCACTGGTGTCCAAGTTGGTATCTACTTTTACACTCCTTACCAATTCTTCCCTGTTTGTGAGCAGCAGGTCAAGAAGAGCATGGCCCCTAGTTGGCCTCTCCAATACTTGTACTGGGAAGTTGTTCCCACCACTCTCCAAACCTTCCTGGATTGCTTGTGCGCTGCTGTATGCTCTCTCAGCAGATGTCAGGGTGATAGAAGTTACCCATGAAAACCAGGGCCTGTGACTGGGAAGCTTCCACTAGCTGTTTGAAGAAAGCCTCATTCACCTCATCCTCCTGGTCTGGTGGTCTAAAGCAGACACCCACCACATTATCACCTGTGTTGTTTCCCCCTCTGACCCTAACCAATTGATTTTCAAACAGATATTTCTCCAGTTTCATACTGGCGATCTGAGCAATATACAGCTCTTTTACATAAAGTACAACTCTGCCTCCTCTTCTCCCTTACCTGTGCTTCCTGGACAGTTTGTACCCATCCATGACAGTGCTCCAGTTATGCAAGCTGTCCCACCAAGGGTCTTGTTTTTATGGTTTTAAGTTTACCATTTAGAGACAATATAAGGCTGTGGTTATCCTGCCATTCTCTTGGCAAAATATATATATATATGGAAAAAAACAAAACAAAACAAAAACAAAACAAAACACACAAACCTTCATTTTTTCCTCTACAAGAAAACTCTGCTGCTCAAAAACTTGAACTTGCTTTAATTATCTGAATCATGGTGCTATCTACTGTAAAAAACAAGTAGTTACATGAAATTTACAGAAATTTGTATTAAAAAAAAAAAAATCATCGAGAATGGGAAAATTAAAGAATTATTAAAATCATTCACCAAAATGTTTTTACTTCAGTTAATCAGTGTACAGTGGTTACTGAGAATTGTTACTATGTACAGTGATTAATGAGAAATTATTGACGACAGGAGATGTTTTTAGGTAACCTTTTTCTGCATTGACCACTGTGACAGCATCTTGACCAGGCCAAACCCCCAAAAAACAAACAGCGCCTGCGTGATCTCTCCAGTCCTTTATGAGCTGCAGTCGCTTGCTCACAAAGCCCCGATCCTGCTGCATCTCCTTTCTTGTCTGCTATATCTATGTTCTTCAGTTTGGGAGGCAAGGAGCAGAGATGGTGTGCTATCTCATTGGGTGTGGTGTTCGCCAGGGTTCTCCCTCTCCTTTTTCCATCCTGAGCTCATGGGTTGTTCTCCCTCTTGGGTTCATTTTTTTTTTTTTTTTTTAAATCTCCTTCCTTGATTGTCAAGCCTTCTTGCATCTGTAAACTTCATTGGGGTCTCAATCTGCTAGCCTTAGCCCTTTTTCTTTGCCTGGGGACTATTAGCTCAAGGTCCATTGTTTTGGTTTTGGCTTCTGGGCCCAGCCCCATCTCTGCCATTCTCAGGCACTGTTTGGCTCTAGACCCTCAGGTCTCATCTCCAGCACTTCTAGGACAGCACTGGAACCTCCACCTCCCCAATATCCCAAACCTAAACCACAGGTTTAGTTCATAGATTCAATAGATGTTAGGGGCTGGAAGGGACCTCTTGAGATCATCAGGTCCAGCCCCTCTGTGCTTGGGCAGGAAAAACTGTTGGGGTAGATGACCCCAGCAATGTGGGCATCCAGACGTTTCTTGAAGATATCCAGAGTAAGTGATTGTACCACCCCTGGAGGGAGTCTATTCCAGACCCTGGACACTTGAGTCCATAATTTGGTGTCATCTGTGAACTTTGCCAGTCTGCTTTTAACACCCAAAACTATTGTGCACACAAGGCAAACAGTGTGAATTAAAACCAATCAGGAATCTTATCGGGGGTAAGGCACAATGCCACATGTATTGGAACACAAAACAGGCAACGTGAAAAGAATAAAGAACAGTAAGGTTATTTGCTTCACTCATTCATTCATACAAAAGAAACAAGCACGTACACAGATAGTTAGACAGTGTTACCAAGTTCTAAAATCGCTCAGGTCAGTCCGGTGGCCAGCCAGACCAACCATGAAGGATGGAGTCTGGTCTTGTTGGACGCACCCAAAACTCTTTCTTGCAGGTGGAAAGACCCAAAGCCTTGACTTTGTGCTCATTCTATATAGTAATAGCTATTCATACAGGCCTATGGATTCCACCAAGTCAGACATGAAGGTCATTCTCCTTGTCCTGTTGGCAGGCTGGGATTGGTAGGACATGATCTTTTGGCTTTGTGGTCTGCAGTCTTCAGGGGGGTCATTGCTTGCAGTCTTCAGCTGCCAGGGTGAAGCATGATCTAGTATTTGGTAATCCTTAACTACTGACTTGACAATCGCTGCAGTCTTTAGCCATTAAACCACAGAAGGCTATTTTCACCTGCTGCAAGATGACTGTCTTCTTTCACATTGTCACATATATACATATATCATTCATTTTTTCATTACCTCTTCCCACATAAGCCAGACATACCACAAACATTACACAAGCATTTTCCTTATACTAAATTTAAGTTCTAAAATCATGAGACCAATAGGTCAAATATATAAAAAAAAAAAAATCATAAGACCAATAGGAAAAATATATTTATGCTGTGCAATAGGAAAATTTAAAATAGATAGTTAATTCCAGAACACTAATAATGACTGATCAAAATATTATAAAAAGTAAATCATAAAAAGATCAAGTTAATCTTAATGGCTAAATATTTCATTATATTAAAAAAAAAAAACAAACCACATACCAAAAAACAAAGTAAGCAATAAAAGCAATGATAGTTATTGCAATATTACAAAACCAACTAAATAAATAGATTCCATAAAGAAGGCAAACAAAAGAAAGCAAGGAACTAAGCATCCACTTAGCACCCACAAATTCCAGTCTCTGGTAATATGCAAAAAAAGAAAAAAGTTTAAAAAAATTAAAAACAGTGTTCTTTCCAACATTAATCTCTCTCTAGGCAGTAAAGCCTCACCTGTAAGCTTTTCCTTGCTTAGCAGTTTCTCTCTCAGCTTCCTTGTGGCTGGGTCATCACACTTCTGTTTCAAGAACTCCAAGCTCAAGCTGACTCCAGTCCCACAAAGATACTTTCCCCTCTCTTCCCCCCCCCCCCCCAATCTCCTCCAGTTGGGGTTTAAGTAGCCAGGTGTCTCTCTTCCCTTTCCTAGGCTCTGAGCACCTGTGAACAAGCTGCTAATCATTTAATTGCTGCCCCCTGTTGCATCTTTAAAGAGACCTCCTTTTTTAACTTCATCTGTGTCACTTCTTAGCTCTCTTGCCTCTACCCTCCTTGTCTCTCTTTCCCCTAAAATCAGTAACAGGGTAAGGGTTTCCTGTTATAGCCATAGATCCACTTCAGTAATATTTCTGTACTTACTCCTTCCTTTTCTAGTGTTCCTTTAGATCAACTTTTCAATTTTGAGACATCTGCTTATGAAAAGAAAGACTAGAACATCATTTCACTACTTCCTCTTTGGATATATGTCTTGATAAAGAAGAAAGCAATGAAGTAGCTGACTTTTAAATAACAGTCTTACTATGTTCTGTCCCCTTGCTATACCTAGTATACAAGCATAATAGTGAGTATGGAGCATAAGAAGCAGTCATCTTGTATTGATACAAAACAAATGGAGATTAGCAGTAAGGCTTGGAATGTGTGGAATTGTTCTCTATATTTCTGATAAACTTGTGATCATTCTCTGTCTATTTCTACACTGGATATTATTTTTGAGGAAGAATGTGTGGAAAAAATCATACTGCTGCTTCTTTGCCCTGCAACTTGTGTTCACATGTAAGTACAAAGTGTGTCTAAAATGATGCTAAATCAGAGTGATAGCATTTCACTCTAATATTTTGCATTTTTCCCCACAGGACTATGATAAATCAGATTCTGACAGACTTACCAGTCCAGAACAACCTTTTCACCAACATCTTATATTTAGGACCTGGTATGATCCATTCTGCCCACTGTCTCTTTCCAGCTTCAAAATGCTTCCCAGCATAAAAGCAAGTATAGCAAACTGAAAAGGTCTTTTGCCCTTCTCTTCAGTTTGCCCCCACAAGCAGTCTCAGACCAGTACTGTTTCTCAGTCTAGCTGGGTCTAGGTTTTAACGTGTTTTCCACTCCACTCTGTACTTCTTGTTCCTCCTGTCCTATCTTCTTCTTATAGCTCTTTCTGTCTCTAGCTTTCATTCCCTGGGATTTTGCTCTTTTGACTTTCCTGTACTCAATTGAATTTTTCCCTCTGCCTGGCCAAGTTTCCTGCCCACATGTATTAAGAGAGATAAATGTTCCTCTCAACTTCTTTTACCCCTTTTCTTTGCCTGTCTGACACTGGTATATCCCACTGCAGAGGTTTTGGCTACTAGAGGGTCATTTCATTAAACTGCTTCTCTGTTGAGTGAGCATCAAGAAAATAAATAATAATAAAAAACAGTTCCTGTTTCAGACAGATGGTGCTTCTTTAAATGCAGAGAAACAGTCAATTAACCTTTCTTATGTTACATTGTTTTTCTCCAAATATACATTTTCTGTTGATAGCTAATTATTATTTTAACACGTGTGAAGCTTGCAGAATTGCTCTTTCTAGTTACTGCCTAGCACAAACAAGGGAAGAGATATTTATAAAAATAATTTGGAAAAATTAAGATTGTGCATAAGGGATGATTAATGTCATTTACTTGTCTTCGTCCTAGATGATGGCAAGTGACATCATAGCAACAATTATTATGTGTAGCATGACTTACAGGAAGCCAGAAATAATAATAATAATTAAGAATGCAATACTGTGCATTCTTAATGTAAAACATTTTCTCTTTTTGGAAAAGGGCATACTCCTTCATGAATGGATCACGCTAGATGAATATTAGTCATGATTCTGTTGAATTGATTGTGTGATTTCTTGTTTTAACCACATACAAATGATAGTTTCGACAACTATTTCCATAATTTACAACGTATTTTGAGCTTATTACTACAACTATTTTTGGCTGTTGCTTTTTAAATTATTAAAAAAAATAAATCAAACTAACCTCAGCTTTTATTCTTCTTCTTGTAATGCCTTCCTTCCCCCCATCCATACACTAGCATTATGATTTGTAGTTCTTAATAGTGATGTCTTTGCCCCATAAAAGGCCAAAGTGAATTTGGATCTTTGTTTCAGGCTCTTAGTTAACACTTGTCAGTGTGGACCACCACTGACCAGTTCTTACATGAAATGTATCCAGTCTTTCTCATCTGGAGGAAGAGATGATTATATCTGAGGCCTTGAAAGTGGGGGGGGGGGAAGAGGTTCTCTCCAGGGAAAAATATTAAAGACACTTCTGCTGACCTACTACTCTGCTTATTCCTTAACTCCTCCCATTCTTCTTAGCAGGAGCAGGAACAAAAATGCTTTGATCTCCCTCTGCAGATATTGTGATAATGGGTGTAGCACAAGAGTTGAGTAGCTCAGTTCAGAATGCATCAGCATCTGAAACAGCCTGGTCACATAATCTGATTACAGTTTTAGAAAAATTCCTCTTCACAATTCATAGAAAATTTTACTATTTCTTATAATCTTTCACATTTTTGTCTTTTTGTACGCTGGAATGGGCAGCTTTTGTGCAAAACAGAGCTCAACATGTTTGGTCAGGCACCCCCCAGCTGACCACTTTTACTTTTGCTGCTGGCTTTAGCTAAAGACCCACTGTTAAGTGTCCTCACCTTTGCTGCAGCTGAGTTAAGACCATAGCACCACCACCCTGGGCTTGGAAGAGAAGTGAAAGAAACAGAGTTAAACAAATAAACTGCTACTTAGCTTTTCACTGGTTTCATGCTTCCAGCTTGGCAAGGCTTCTCCCAGGCTTTACTTGCCCTGTAGCTTCTTATCTTTCAGAGGCTTTGAGGGTCTGCAGGACTTGTACAAACAAGCAAATGAACAAAAGAGAAGTTGCACTCACAGTCCCTTCCTGCAGCTGCTAGACCTCCCTAACCTCAAGTTCTGGGAAGCCTTGGTTTCTGCTGGTGCAGCCAGTAAGGCTGCTTTCAGCATCCTTTTATTTTCCCCCCCCCCTGGTTCATGTGGTTGGCTCTCCCTCGTTCTTCACACCTGGGTTAGCTCCCTTGATGGGAGGTTTGCCTCTACTGAGTCCCTCCAGCTTAGTGGTGGGTGTTGGGGAATTAGGGTCACGATATGTCTGGGTTTCCCTGGACATATCCTCTTTTTTTGGCCTCTTGTCCTCCTGTCCAGGCAGGTTTTTAAAATGCAAGCAAATGTCCAAGTTTTTGCTCTGCCTCTGGCTTTTCCTCGGCTCTTGCAGCGTGGCTGCTTGGGGCTGCATGGCAAGGTGATTGGCTGTTGGGGGATCAAGTGCTCTGCGCATGGGCACTGGCACCTGCTCAGAGATAAGAGAGACTCTGTGTGTGTGTGTGTGTGTGTGTGTGTGTGTGCGCGCGTGTGTGTGTGCGCACGCGCGTGCAAGCTGTGTGGGTAGCAGGGTTGGGGGGGGGCAGGGGCTGCGAGTCAGGAGTGAGGGGCACCAACAGGGTTGGGGCAGCATTGGGCTGTGGGATGGGAGTAGGCTCAGGGATCCCTACCCTGTGGCTCTACCCCCAGGAGCCCTGAGCATGCCAGGTGCCCCTTGCCTTCTTGGCAGCATTGGGCAGCACAACTCCATGCTGCCACCCTCCCTGCTGCTACCGGCGGTGAGTCACTATGGCAATGTAGGGCTTCCAGGGGAAAGGCAGCAGGGAAGGGAGCCCCAAGCCTGTATCAGGCAGCATGAATCCACCCCAACACTGCGCACAATTTTTGGGGGGGGATGTGCTGTCCATGCCCTCTTAGGGGATTCCCACACAGAAGCAGAGACCTGACCCCCCACATCCCCCATGCCCTCTGGATGAGCTGTCTATGGCTATCCCACTCCTTCCCCTGGCCCTGTGGCCCCATGCGCTTCCCTGGATGAGCAGTACCCCCAGCCCCTGCCCCACTACCTCCCTCACCATGGAGGCCTCAATCTGCCCCCCATGCACCCTCCCCACCACACCCTTCCCTCCATAGACTTACCTGCAGGGAGCTGCATTTCAGGCTGTCCATCTATCTTCCAGGCCATGTCCATGTGTGTGAGTGCCTACATGCACATGGCACCCCTGCATTCTGCTCCTAGCAGTCCTGTGCAGGCTTGACTGTTGACCACCTGCAAGGGGAAACCCAGATCCCTGCGTGATGCTGTGAATCCAGGACAAATGATGTCCCAGAGTTGTGCAGCCTAGGACTGGGACTTAATAATCTCATTCCGGGATTGTCCTGCCCAATTAGGGATGGGTGGTTACCCTACTCCACATCCATAGTAACAAGGCCAGGCCCTGTTACAATTTATTTATTTATTTATTTATTTATTTTACCATAAACTTTTATTTATTTCCTTTTGGAACAAATTCATCCTTAAATGGAGTTCATGTGAAAAAAAATTTGAGTCTCGGCCCTTAAGTTGCTTTTAAGGTTGATTTTTATTGCTTTGTTTTAATGCAGTACAAAAATTTGGAGACAGGGTGCATGTAAAGACTAATATTCTAATTGCCAAAATAATCTTAGAATTCTTTCTAAATTACACTAAACTTTTCAAATTCATTACTTCTGCTAAACATGACTTTCTCCATAGTTGCCAAATGTGCCATCACATTGTTTCAGATTTTGACCTTTGGAGATGTCCTACTCTTCCAATGCAGTAACATAATTTTGCATGTCACTAATAAGACCACTGTAGGTGTGCAATTTGAGAAGCATTCAGTTTGAATTTCTTAGAGATGTACCCAAGAACACATTTGCCAAAGGTATCAGTGCTATGTTCAAAAACACGTTAATTCTAATTATTGTCGATTATTTTTGGAAGAAATTACAAGGCATGGCAAAACATGTGACCAGACATTGTTTGCAATGCATAACGTCTCCAATGTTTATATACTGGCAATATATTTAGTTTTTAAGTTTAAATGGAGCCCAATACAGACAAAAATGATCTTTTTTGTATAAGATAAAGTCTAAGTTCAATCGTTGATATTTGAATATTGTGAATTGGTTATTTCCCTTGGGATACTGTCATCTGGATACCTAGGTCTTCATTTCCCTTCAGTCATAAATAGTCTGCATCAGGTCTGTTATGTGACATTATATATTCATAGAGTGAGGTATAGAAAGGGGAAGAGAAGCAAATTTCAAGGTCAAAAATGATAGTCTATAGTATTTGCTACACCTAAAACTTCAGGTCGAAACTGATTTTTCTAATACTTGAGATAACTGCATATATGGCCATTCAACTATTCTTCAGCAAATCAAATTCATCAATAATAGATATTCTTTGTAGAACAAAATATCCATACATTTCCTCAAATGGTATATCTGAGAAACTAAAAGACTGGTTCAGCAAAGCATTTATTTGGTAAATGCTTAACTTTAAGCACATGCTTAAGTCCCATGTCTGCAATGGCTTAGATATTTTCCCTAGTCATGCCTATGCCTTTTTTCTGTTCACAAAGAAATATAAATAAAATATAATTCTCTCTCTCTTTCTCCCCTAACCAATAAATGAGCAAGATCTCAGAGAAAGATGAAGGATGCCAAGGAACACTTAAAATGCTTAATATGATATGAAAAAGACCCCTGTTTGATAAATAGGAGTTTGCATGACAAAATATTTTATTTTTCTATACTCCTGTCTCCATTATTTAACTTCTGGTTTCATTGCTAAAAAGATTTGTTATTTTGCCAGTTTATATGACTTTCAGTATACATAAAATACATATTATAGTGGAACATGCCGTAAGTTATATTTTCATATACTAAGAATGACTTTATGTAACTGGAAAACAATGTGTGTTTGATTAGTGGTGTGATTTCCTTACCTTCCTGAAATGAATTTAAAATATTTTGTATAATCTAATGAAAATAATTTTCAGGGTGTATTAGGAGCTTATATGCTTTAGGTAGACTTTCATTCCTGTCCAGAAAGCCAACACAATGTCAGTGCATGACTTAAAATCAATGCAAAGCTCCTTATATCCTTGACAATTGTACTTTGTGGGTAGTTAATATGCACTGCTTGGCTTTTGACATTGTAACTACTCATCATCAGCAGCAATCCTTTACAGTCAAGGATGATTATCTTCCACAATTGTCTTATCTTTGTGTCCAAAGATGGCTGACAAGGCCAATCCAGGATCGACAGAATCTACTGAAACTTAGACATGCGTTTCCTCAATGGGTGGATGACTCTGGATTCCTGATTCAGTCTGTGCCATGCTGTTTCTGCCACTCCCACTTTTCCTGTTGTTGTCATGAGGTTTCAAAGCACTGAGATCCTTGAAGAAAACTCTTCCTGGGTGACAGTCTCATATGAGTTGAAGTTGCATTTTTCAAGTTGGCTTTGAGGATGCCCTTGAAGTGCATTCCCTGCCCTCCTCTTGAGTGTACGCCTTGATTAAGCTGGAAAAATAAAACTTGCTTTGGAAGCCTGGAGTCAGACATGTAGATGATGTGGCCAGCTCAGCAAAGTTGATGTTGAATGATCATTGCCTTGATGCTGTTTACTTGTAAAAGGATGCTAATGTTGGTATGTTTGTCTTCCCACTGGATTCAAAGGATATTCCTAAGGCAGTGTGAATGGTATTTCTCCAGCACTTTGAGGTGTTGTTATCCACACTTTAGCTTGGTACAGTAAGGTACGGATCATGCTTGATAAAACATGAGATTAATTTTGAATCTGATTTCACAATCTTCAAATACCCATTTCCTCAGGTGTCTGAAGTCTGTACTTGCACATCTGAGGCAATGTGGGATTTCTTTGTTGATGTCAGCCTTCCATGAGAGAGGGCTTCTGAAGTATGGGAAATACTCATTGTTCTCCAGATTCTCACCATAAATATGAATTACTGGAAATGGGGACTGCTCATTAAAAGCTTGTTGATGGAGAATCTTAGCCTTCTGAATGTTAACCATGAGTCCAATTGTCTTATATGCCTTAGTAAATATGTCAATGATTGCCTGAAGGTCTGCTTCTGACTGAGCACACACTACAACACTATCAACTTACTGGTGCTCAGTGATTGAGGTTGAGGTAATCTTGGTGTTGGCTCAGAGTCAGCTGAGATTAAAGAGCTACCTTCCATCTGGTAGTTTAGCTTCACTCTGAGTGGAAGCTTGTTAGTGGTCAGATGTAAGTAATATTGAGAAGAGTTTTGGAGCAATGAAGCAGCCTTGCTTAACTACCATCTTAACCTTAAAGGGATCTGTGATAGATGTGTTACTGGGAAACACCACTCGCATACCATCATGGAACAGGCAAAGAATGGTGATGAATTTCTGTGAACATCCATACTTCAGAAAGATCCTTCACAGCACTTCTTGGTTGACAGAGTTGAAGGTTTTTGTAAAGTTAAAGAAGGCCATGTAGAGGGGTTTATGTTGTTCCCAGCATTTTTCCTGAACCTGGTGAGCAGTGAAAATCATGTCAGTTGTGCCTCTTGATGCCCTAAACCCCCACTGAGATTCTGGGAGGAACTCTTCAGCAAGTGGAAGGAGATAACTCAAGAGGGTTCTTGCAATGATCTTTCCTGTGGTGGACATTAAGGTGATCCCTCTGCAATTTCCACAGTTGGACCTGTCTCCCTTCTTGAAGATTGTCATGGCCATGGCATCCCTGAGGCCATCTGGGATTTCCTCATCATTCCAAATCTTTATAATGAGGGCATGGAGCTGTGATGTAAGCTTCTTTCCCTGCTCCTTGAAAATTTCAGCAGGGATTCCATCTGCCTCAGATGCCTTGTCAATCTCCATCTGCTGGATGGCTTAACCCACCTCATTAAGGGTTGGAGGCATTCCAAGATCATCTCTGACCTGGTGTTGTGGGATGGAGTTGATAGCACTCTCATCAACAACAGTGTCTCAATTGAGAAGGTCTTAAAAATGTTCCTTCCAGTGGGCATTGATGGGGATCCTCTTTCCTTGATCAGATCTCCTCCATCCTTAGGTCTCAAGGCGGTTGGTCCCCAAGTACTTGGGTTGTAAATAGCTTTGCTGGCACTAAAAATATGGGCTGATCATGGATGTCAACCAGATGTCAATGAATCTTCTTTTCCTTGTCTTCCCATCATCTGTTCTTCATATCATAAGTCTTCCTTTTGGACCACTGCTTTGGCTTGTTAGAGATTGAATTTCTTTTCCTTATAGTTGATATTGTTCTGCCCAGCACAAAAGGCCTTGTGCTTATGGACAATCAACTCTTGGATTTTCCAGTCATTCTCATCAAACCAGTCTTGACATTTTACTGGTACTGAATCCAAATGTCTCTTCACCAGCACTGATGACAGTGGACTTGAAGGCATCTAAGCAGTGGTGACATTCTCCTATTGTCATTGATTGGAATTTGCCAGTTTTCTGTTGAGGCACTGGTGGAAGAGGTCTTGCTTGATTGGGTCTTTGAGTCCTCTGAAGTTCCATCAGCATTGCTTCTGCTGTAGCCATTGTTTAGGGGACAGTTTGAATAACATAACTGAGCAGATGAGTTGGTGATAGGTCCAGCAATCATCATCTACTAACATAGCTTGAGTGGTGTGGACATCTTTGTGATCCTGGGCAGAAACAATGATGTATTCAATCAAGCTCCAATGCTTAGATTGTGGGTGTTGTCGTGATGTCTTGTATCTGCTTTTCTGGTGTTTGCGATGATGGTCTATGTTCTACAGATTTGGTCAAGAAGAGGATGCTGTTGGAATTGACCTTGTTCACTCTTTCCTTGCTGAGGTTTCTGTTCCGGAGGTTTGAGAATCTTCCAAATCTGGTGTTGAAATCACCAAGCAGAATAAGTCTGTATCCCTCTGGAACATCAGAGAAGACTTGGATAGCATGGAATTGGCATAGAATTCCTCCTTGGTTTCATTGGCAGCATCAAGTGTTGGGCATGTGCATTGATGACAATGGCATATTGGCTCCATGCCAATTTGAGATGGAGAGTCATGAGGCACTTTTTAAGTCTGACAGGGAACTTATTGAGTTAGTTTTTGTGTTCATTCTTAATGGCAAAAAGCCAAGTCTGTGAAGTCAGTGTTCTCCTTCCTGCTTACCCTTCCAGAAGAGGGTATAGTCACCTTTTTGTTCTTTGAACTGTCCATATCCCACATTCTGGGTCTTGCTTAGTGCAGCAATGTCAGTGTTATGTTGCCTGAGTTCTCAAACCATGATTGTAGTGTTGCACTCTGGGTGTTCACTATCCGGATTGTCCTGATGTTCCAGGTCCTGAAAATGATTGTGTGTAACTACTATGTGTCGTGTGGATACAACATAACTGGGTTTTAACGACTGATTTCTGTGATTTCTAAATCCCAGTGAGAGAGAAAAGATGAACTGTAATGGATCTGACTGTATAACAGATGGCTTCCTTGAAAAGGCTGGATATTTAAGGATGTCACAATGTGGGCATAGCTTGCCATTTTCTCCACTACAGTGAACACACATATATCAACTATCCATAATATTCATATTATTAATTCAAGATTAGGCATCTAACACCATACAAAATAAATTGTCTTGCCACTCCCCCACCCTGAAAATAACATATAAACTCTCAGTGCATAAATCACCACCATTCACTTTAAGAAAAACCTTTTTACATATTGTAAATGTGATCAATAAATACACAGTCCCTGAAGGTTGAAGAGATTATGCAAATTTAACCTGATCAACTATATAAGCCATTGAGACAACTCACTGATGCATTAGCTTTAACCTCTTAGTATGGATATTTTGAATGAGATGTGCAAAAATGCAATGTTAATCAAATAAATCTGTTAAAACTCGTTAAAAATAGGTCAATTGCACATTAAAACTTAAGGTTATTTATTGATAGTGCACCCTGTTTAAATATTTAAGACCCAGATTTCTTTGTATACCTGGCATTATATCACACTAGGGATTTTTTTTTAACTACAATCTACTAATTTATTAGATTATGATAAGGAAAAAAAATATGCTTGTGAAATAATTTTCTTATCATTTGGAGTTTTCTTTTATATTCTGTTATATATTCTGTTACTTTTATATTCTTTTATATCCCTCTATATTCTTTTATATTCTGGAAAATGCTTTTTATAGGACAATTTCCCAGTGTTTTTTGTTGATGCACAGTATCTATGTTCCCCTTAGTCATCATTGCAAATATTGTGGTTGTGAGATTCAGTAGTTTTTAAAATTATTCTAAACTTTTATCCACTGGGAAGCAGATGTAAAATTAGGCCCTGATCTTGAAGATACACTACTAATTTGCTAAAATAATTCTGCTACGCTTTCTCACAGTTAAGTCATATTGATAAATGAGGCAATGTGACCAGGTTGACTGAAGATAACATTAACATTATGTAACATATGTTACATAAACAAAACCAATTATATATTATATAAATAATTTAATCTGAATATAATAATTACCCTCCTGGTTAATACAATGTGGGTCATTCACTGTGATTAGTGGCCAACCTGATTTGAAAATTTATAGGAGTACAACAGTCCTTTACAGTACGTTCTTCATGTATCTCAAGTGCTATAGACTCTTGCTTATATAGACTCATGCTTTTACATAAACAAACAGGATTCAATGTGAAGCAGCAAATAAAATTAAAGAAATTGAAAACAAACAAGAAGATACTATTATGCCTTTATTTAAATCCATGATGAGCCCACATCTCAAAAGCTGTGTCTGGATGCAGCACCCAGTCTCACAAATGGAAGACAGAAGAGGTTTTCAGGGGTACAGAATCTACCCATCGGAGAAGAGACTGAAAAAAACTAGCTTGAATCAGCTTGGAAAAGACATGATTGAGTGACAGGGTTGCCAGGGTAGTTTTAGTAATAGGTTAGGCAAGAATTTTTGGGGGATGGCTTGGATAGAAATGATCCTGCCTCAGGCAGGGGGTTGGACTAGATGACCTCCTGAGGTCCCTTCTTGTTCTGCTTTTTTATCACTGAGGGAGATATGATGGAAGCCTGTAAAATCCTGGGATCACTCTAATCTGTTTCTTATACTCTTCCTCTAAAATCTTTGCTATTTGTCACTGTGAGGGTCAGATTACATGTTACAATTAGACCATGTTAAGAGTAGCTAAAATGTAAATGATCATGCAGTATTAAGGCTCATTATCAAGTGCTAAGTGCCCTGTACATGTCTCAAAGTTGCACCATTTTGGGCAAGGGTTAGCTTTGAGCTGTGCTACCCAACTTTTGACTGTTCAACAGAGATAAAACTACTAACTTGTAGCCACATGGTACACACTGCTACAAGTTGCATGGGTTGCCCCTTCTCCTTACCCCCTTAGGCTAACCATCTGAAAATCCTGGAAAGCCAGGACATCATTTGGGAAATCTGAGGGACTGCCCTCACCCCACACTCTCACAAGTTGGTGGGGATTGGGCTGCATGCTGGGTAGACAGTCCTGCCTGCCTGCAAGGTGCTCCACACCACTGTGACTGCCAGCCAGACTGCACCCCATGTCTCTGCATTTCCAGGACACCCACTATTATTCTTAAAAGTTGGCTGGGACCAGGCTTAGAAATCCAGGACTGTCCTAGCTAAACTGGGTCATATGGTCATTCTGTCTATACTGCAGCTACAGAGCTGCTGACCATGGCAGGCATAGAGCAGACTTAGAAGCTTCTAGCTATGCCCTTACTCACCAGCCCTCTAACATCAGGTCTGAGCAGTGCATGTTAGAGAGGGTATTAAGCCTTAATGTACCACTGCTCACAGTATGTGCTAACTTTAACATAAGCCAACATTCCTTAGAGTTAGCACATGCTCATTGTAACACGTAATCTTGCCTTCAGAGACAGGATACTGGGCTAGATGGGCCTGGTACAGCGGTTCTTATGTTATCATGTTTCATCCCTGCAGCCAAATTATCCAGGAATGTTGTTTCAGGTAGTACACGTACTGTCTTGCAAATGGGCTTCAACAACTGTGATCTTCACAAACCCAGGACACTCTGGGCCAAGAATTTATTTTCTCCTCTAATAGACCAAATATTTAGCTCTGAATTAGCTACTGACCCTAATTGCCTGAGGTTGTTCTGGAACCTCAAGCAGTAGAGGTTTATGCTGTTAGATCTTCAAATTCTTCAATCCCTTTACATACCCTTGCTATCATTACACTGAGGCAGTGAGCCCAGAGCATCCCTCCAAAACATTGTTCCTTGTTTATCTCACCTGGTTCTTCCTCTGAAAGAATTAGACACTCCTTACCAAGTCTCAGAAAAACCCATTTGAAGATTCATGTCTAACTAAATCCAATAAGAGCTTAAGTGACTCAAATAACAGGAGAAAGAAGGACAGTGATACACGTTTGTTGAATAGTCAACCAAGTAAGTGGCTTGCCACTTATCCCTTATCATTGTGTATTTTAATGCTAAAGCATGGAAAAAATACATTATTCAACATGGAACCTGAAGCTATGTTGCCTACAACCTACACACTAACCAGGACTAAAATAAAAAAGCAAAACATCAAGTTAGTGGTAAATCTCTGCAGTTTCATTCTGAATAGTTACCAGTAGTGTTAGGAAAAAATGAAAAATATTCTCATTCAAACACTCAAAAAGAAAGCCCTCCCTTTATTTAAATTCAAATCTTGGCAGAAATTTTTAGTCAAATTTTAGAAAAAAATGTGTTTATTATTACTTTTTTGAAAATCTGACCTTTTATCAAAATTCAAAATGTCACCGACTGATTCTTTAGTTGGGGCAAAATGTTGAAACTTTCAGTCTGCTTCTTAATTGTTACTGCCAATTTTTCCTCAAAGTCAAGAGGCATACAGGCTCTGTGGTCTGATGTACGGTTCTAGAGGGTTTGCTTTGATAAATTTGAATTAGACTGTCCATCATTAGACAATGTTGTTTCCTAATAGGACAAGAAGCCTCAATGGTATGTGATTTTTGGACTTTGCAAAGACTAAGAGGTCCAGGATCTCTTTTGAGTCCGCCAGTGTCCTGGAGTAAATCACTTAGCACCAAGATCCTCACATAAAAGATGATGATGGTGATGATGATGATGATGTCTTTTGTGAAGTAATTTTTGAGGTATGGTAAGTGTTAATGATGATGAGAATACTTCCCAGGATCTTTTTTGAACCCACTATTCTCATGTGGATAAGAGACTCAGTCTAAATTATTGTTGGGCTACAGACTACAGCTTGGCATGACCTCAGCCCAAGCAAAAAGGAGAGACTTGAAGTAAATCCGTCATGATTCAGCACAGATGACATTGTGCACAACTGTTAATCCCTGTGTGTCTAAACCACCACCCTCAAGGACACTTTAAGGACTGAAATACCACATTTCTTCTCTCCCTCTCCTTTCCCCACTCCCTTTTACAAAGGCCTACCAGGCCCTTCTTGGCTAGAATCTTTGGGGGCAAGAGACTGGATACTAACAAACAATGAGAAATGATCGCTAATAATAAACCGAAGTGGGCTGAGCCACCAAGTACAGGAGATCAAAATCTTATTTGCTCTGCTAGTTTTCCCATCCCTGGCTAACTGGAACTAACTGGGGCAGATATCTTCACTGCAGGGCCAGACACAGGCATAGGTGAACTGGGTGGCTGCCCAGGACCTGGACAGAAGTGGGGCCCAAAATGGTATATATTTTTTTATTGTTATCATTATATCTGGCGAAGTGGGGCTCAATACTAAAAGTTTCCCCAGGGCCAGCAGGAGTGTAGGTATGGTGCTGCTGTACTGCCTGGATTGCCTGTCACTGTCCCTATCTCCTTCTAGGCCCTGCCACACTGGTTTTTCTCAGCTCCCTGACCCCAGAGGGCTTCTGGAAGATCCCTTCTGCTCAGCCCCAGCCTCTTAGCCTCTTTTGTTCCCCTTCTGAAGTGAGCACAGGAGTTATGATTATTTTAAGGGGAGGGGCTTGTTCCAGGCCCAGGTCCTCTGGGGTCCCAGGCGGAGGCAAGCAAAGCGCCTCATGAATTTGCTGCTGGCTTCTTGGAAGTCATGAAGCCAGGTCCTGCGGGGGCCGATTAAGCTGCAAGTCACAGCAGCCAGAGCCCCAGCGCCGGCGAGGCAGCCTCTGCCTGCTCTCGGCTCCACAATGGCATCATTGACTATTTATTTACTCGGTACAACAAGGCTGCTGTTTGCTTCAGTATAGGAGCTTTTCAGCCAGCATAAAAAAAAGAGAGAGGGAGGAAAAAAAACCTAACTCTTTGATGCAGTATGAGACAGACCGCCCCCCCCCCCCCCAATCGCTGCTGAGGGGTTAAGCTTTTTTAAGCATCAGCCTGGGAGATGCGACCAGCCCTTGAAGGGAGGGAGCGTCTGCGTTGCCGGTGTGAGCGGAGAGCGGGGAGCAGGGGCGGGCGGGCGGGCGAGCAGGGTTTCCCTCTCTCCGGCTCGCCAGGCACCTCGGACGGGGGAGCTGGAGCCAGGAGAGCAGAGGCGAGGGAGAGCCTGGGATGCTGCAGGGCACGGCGGGGCTGGGCTGGGCAGCGGGCCGAGGGGGCGATGAGGAGGCAGGCGGGGGCTCGGCCGTGCTGTGGACGGCAGCGAGGGGCTGAGGACCAGGGAAGCGCTGCGAGGCCCGGCCTGGGGCTGGGGGAAGCAGGAGAGCCCCAAGGACAGGTGCGGGGCAGGGCCGGGTCCTGCCCTCGCCTCCCTGCCCTGCCCCTGCGGCCTCTTTCAGCCTCCTCCCCATGGCTTCCCCTGAGAAACGCCCCCACCGCCCCCTCCCCACCCACTCCCCCCGTGTACCCCCACACCCCAATGCACTTCACACACAGCCCTACGCCCCCACCTATCCCCCACACGCCCATGCACACCTACAGCCCCCATGCACCCCTCACACACACCCCTACCCCCCATCCACCCCTACGCCCCCAAGTGCCCCCCACACCCCATGCACCCCTGCAAACACCCCTTTACACCCCCCATTCACCCCACCACACACCCCCAGGGCTGGATTAACCCTTTAGTGGGCCCCAGGCAAACAAACCCGCGCGCCCCTACTTCGCACTGTATACTTCTACATTTTTCCCACTCGGTACTTATATAAAACAAGCACAACCGGGTTCCTTCTTCCCTTAGGGCCCTAGGTATGTGTCCAGTTTGCCTATGTATGCCTTAATCCAGCCCTGCACACACCCACCCACCAATCCTTCCCCCGCGCCCCCGGCCTCTTGCACTGTCCCGGGGCCCGGGGCTGACCCCCGGCTGTGGGGGGCGGACCCGGGTCCTGCCCGGCAGCAGCGCCCGGTGCCGGCGGAGCAGGCAGAGGCGGCGGGAGAAGGGGGCTGGGAGCCCGGCAAGGGCGGCGCGCCCCGCCCCTCCCGCGGCTCCCGGCTCCCGGCAGGCAGGGGGCGTGTCGCTCGGCTCGGCTCCGCTCCGCTCGGCGGCAGCCGCCACCGCCTCCTCCTCCACCCCCCACCCCCACCGCCTCCTCCTTCGCCGCCGCTGCCGCCTGCTCCGGCACTCGCGCGCGGCTCCGGCTGCACCTCAGTCCCGCCGCTTGCCCCTGCCGCTCCGCTCCTTGCCGGGCAGCGGCCAGCCCCGCGCTGCCCCCGCTCCTCTGCAAGGTAGGACGCGCTGCCCCGGCCGCCGGCCCCCGCCCCAGGTCCCGCACGCTGCCCCGAGCCGTGGGGGGAGCAGGGGGCAGCCATCGCCGCCCTCCCGCGCAGCCGGGGCTGCCCTTGCAGCGCCGCGGGGGAGCGGGGAAGGGGCCGGGACTTGTGGAGCTGGGTGGGCTCGGGCTGTGCCCCCGGATTTCTCCCCCTTCCCCCTCCAGCTCCTCGCCCAGCCGCCTCCTGTGTCAGGCAACTCGCCTCCTCCACTTCCTGGAGCCAGTCCTGTCACCTGCGGTTGAGCAAAGTGGAGGAGAAAAGCCCCGCTGTTCCGGCAGCAAGTGGCCGGGGCTCCCCGCATGGTCGGGGCGGTGTTTCCCCTCCCTTCTGGCTCCTGTGTGCCCACGGTGGAAAGGAAGGCAGGCGCTGAAATCCTCCCCCCCCCCCCCCCCACTCCCTCCCCTCTCACCCTCCTTTCCTCTCCTCTCATAAACTTCCCGGTGGATGGCATCAAGCAACATCTCTCCCACCCTTCCCCAGCCCCCCAAAGTTGCTAGGTAGGTAGGTGAGTGGGTGGGCGGGTAGGTGGTCGGGGCGGGGGGGAATGGATCTATGAGCCAAGTCGTAAATGTTTGCTTTCCCTGTTTCCAAACCTGCGAGGAAGTGCGTGCGTTGCCGTGAAGTCCGAAAGTGCCTGAGCAAGTGAATCTATCAGCGGTCGTAGCTCGTTAATTAGGCTGCGCGCCTTTCCAGCAGCTAAAAAATTAATTACCATCTTCAAATGTCATCCATCAGGGGCGCAGCAGAAACTTGGTTGTAAATCTGGACTGAGCTAATAACAGGCAGAGGGGAACCGGTCGTTTTTATAGCTTGTGGGAGTGGAGTGCAAGTGGGCCGCAATGTGTTTTTAACTGATAATATCAACATTCATTTGAGCACTTTGGCAAACGTTAAAGGGGGGGGAGGACTGGGTTCCTGATTTGTCAGCAGAGCTGCAATGCTCCCGTCTCCAGATCTGGAGAGGTCGCTCAGGTGTTGCAGTGAGCACCAGATTGCAACAGCAGGAGGATCCTGGTGGCAGGCAACTCTGAGGCGTTTGCAAGGATTCGCCGAAAAAATGGCCAAGAAACAAAGCTTCAGGGACCATATGTCACATATAGGCCAGGCTCTAAATTTATCTCTCCCTTCTTTTCCTCCCATTTATTCTTGGAAGAGGCAAATATCAGAAGTTAAGGGATGTGATGCCCATGGTGCAAGTCATGTAGCCAGTTCGTAGATCTGTAGCTACGGCAGGAAAATCCAAAGCTTTTCCTTTTTTTAAAAAAGTGTCATGGTAAAAATATGTCCCAGCAGGTGGCAGCTAACTGGAACTAGATTAACTTTTAGTATGATAACAGGACATGGAAATTTATGGGCTGAAGAAGACAGTACCTGGTACAGGAATCGGAATCGTTAAATGTACTCTTAAGATGAATCCAAATCACCCTTTTTACATAATTTACGTTATATGCAGTGGACACACACATTCACAGGCAATTACTAGACTTTTGCCGGCCAATATTGCATGGCCTCAGGCAATTTCTGCTTCTTTTTTTAGTTCTAACATTTTCACCTGTGTGTTCTGCTTTTGTATAATATATATTATATTACACAGTATAATTTATATATATTATCTGGCAGCAATGTATATATATATTTACAGAGAGCGAGCGAGCGAGCACACGCGATATATTGTTACAAGACTGTAAGTGCAAAGGTGTAGAAAAAAGCACAATGTTTGACAGAGAATTGAATATTCCTATTTTTGGGTCTGATAACTGGGATGAGGAGGCCAGAGTCCCACTCAGCACCAGTATCAGATAGCCCTGCGCCTGAAAAGAATTGAACATCAGGAATTACAAGCACTAGAAAGGCTCTAGCAGGTTCCTGCTCGAAATACTATTTCATTAGCTGCCTCAATCCTTCAAATGTGTACTCTACTAGGAAGAAGCATATTAGGAGGTATCGAGTAGTTTTCTTTTTTTCTTTTGGAAATGTATGTTGTGAAGAGAGAAATGAAGCTGAGAACCTCTTAACAGAAGGGGATCTGAAGGTGGTGGAGTTTGAGTCTTCAACTAATTGTATATATTGTAAATGGTCTTTAGCTATCAAAGATAGGACTCACTGAATATTCAGATGCCTAAGAAAATGGGGGCCTTTATCAGAGAGGAATGACTGATGCTGATGAAAGCATTTTTGGCTTAACCACCACCTTTCTTTGAGAGCGGGGGATATAGCTTAATAAAACTCTAGACATTGTACGGTAGGATATTATGTACTCCAAAGCGATCCTATGAACTATCAGTAAAGACACAGGCCAGCCAATCTAGTAAGGAAAAGAGCCGCTGTCTTTAAAACAATGGATACAATATTTTAATTTTCTTTCGGTAGTAGAAACTATTGGAGGGAAAAAACGTGTTTTGACACCTAAAATGATACATTGTTTCCGTACTACATCTCACCACCAGCGCTGCGCAGTGACTGAGCGGTGCTCTCCCTGGTGCTGAAAAGTAACAGCTCTTTAGCTCTACTCCATTTCAGCACGACAGTTCCAGTCGCTGTCCGTGGTGGTTTTTGCTTTCCAGGTCAGTAATAGACCGTCATTAAGAGTGAAAGGAAAATTAACTTGAGCATTATGCATGAGTACATGTTTTGAACGGTAGAATGCTAGGTATTTAACGATCAAAAGCATTGCTGATAGATTGTTTTCAATTACTGCAGAGGAGCCTTGGTGTGCTGGGAGTTTTGTTCTTCTTTTACGGAGAGCTGGATACTTCCCGGGTAATTTAGAATATCAGTGTGAATAATAACTAGTTAAAATAGTCAGATTGCCCCAAGGTATAAGTTTATTTTAATCTATTGTTAAATGTGCTAACATGGACAATGGATTTTAACAATTCACAAACTTGCTCTAAAAATCAGGCGACCCAGAGTGCTACGCTCTGAGCATGCATAACAAAACGTGTATGTAAGGATATCTGATCTGTTGACAAATTAAAATTGCTCGTAGTTATAACGGAGGTCAGCTCTGTTTCCCTTTGGACTAAGATAAAATATGAAAAAGTAGAACAGAGTGGATGAAACACCACATACAAAGAAAGAACATCTCAGACTGCACATTTTCCTAGGAGATATTCTAAGTGTGAACTGAAGGAGTCGCTAGATATCCTTGATTCTAACACTAGGTGTTCTTTTAAAGTGCTCCAATAGTCAAATCATTTGATTGAATTGCCTGCTAGACTGCAGAACTAGCCATTCATGATACTTATTTTTGACACTGCAGTTATGCCTCCATTTTAAAGAAAAAATCAATGGCGTTTAATAATCCTATCGCAGAATATAAATTTCTCTTCATCAGCCTTTTACCATATCTTAAGTAAATACAGTCAGGAGAAAAAAAATCAGTCAGCCCTAACCTTCGAAAGTTACTGTGAATTGCTAAGACTTTAAAGGGAATGTATCACTAAGATTATAGATAATAAATCCAATTGTAATATAATTTATCCTGCATGTCCAAGCTCTGTGTATATTTCTTAAGAATTAACCATAACCCACGTCTCTATTGCTACACTTCTGTAGTATGTTTCTTCCGGCTGGTATCATTTAATTTCTGTGAAACCAAGTTTGTGTTGTCTTCGTTTATGGAAAAAATTCTCTCACTGATATGTTTTTTTCCAGCAATAAAGAGATGTTGCATAGCCAGGAAGAATATAGATTAATCTGCATTCATTTTCCTTGTGGAGTCCTAGGGATTATCTTTTAATATGAGTAATAAAACTCAAATAGCTCCAGTAAAAGTTTTACTCTCCGGTTGGTCCAAAAGGGACGGAGACTTTTTACAATGTGTTTTGATGAATGCACAGAGATGCAAATACCCGATTAAAAATATCTTGATGGCTTTTCCAAGCAAAATCTGAACTATTCCAAAGAGTGCTTACACCTTAATCTAGTTGAAAGAGAAAAGTACATTGTTGCAGTTTTGGATAAAAACTGGATGCACCAGCCGCAAATTGGCAAATGCTATTGCTCTTAGTAAAGATAGTAACGTAAGTAAATGTGCTTAGGTTACAGTTCCATAGTAACCATAGGTCTCAATGCAAGTGACGTTAGGAACACTATCAGAATACCACACTGTATGGAGAGCTGAGTGTAAAAGTGAGAATCAGAATATAAACACATGCAAATCCACACATCATTCTGCCTTTCCAACAGCGTTGTAACTTCAAGTAAGTTGAGCGACGTGAAAATGAAGGTCTGTCAATTCCACACCAGTAGATCTTTTTTTAAAGCACTACAATTTCCGCTTTACTTTGAAGCTGGATGTTCAGTCGGTCCGGTGCAACTTGCTAAAGACAGCCAGTACACAGACCATCGTGTTTACGTAAATGCATGCCTCAGGTGCACAAGTAATAGAAAGTGAGTGGAAATATCGGGACCTTTCTAAACCCAAATCACATTCTGATCCCCCACATGACTTATTGTCAGCCTTTGCAACACGTCCTCTTCCACAACTCCAAGGCTAAGTGATTTCGACCCAGCTAGTCAGCTATTAAAACTCATGAATTGATTTTTTGGAGAACCGCACCCCCTGTCCAAAGCTGACTCTTTGCAGTGAAATACCGGTAGCTATTGTTGAAACCAAATAAAAAAAATAGAAATAATAATTTTAGGCACGTAAATAAACCCGAGTTGGTTTTTCAAAAAAGGTAGGCGATCAGATCGGTTGCATAATAGAAATAGGGAAGGCTGTCTGGCAGGCAGCCTTAAGAAGAGAAGAGCTATCTCAATTTCTCTCACTTAATCTTGGCTTCACGTCAGAAGCTGTGCAGCAGTGCAGTAGAATGGGAGCACAGCAAAAGCTTCGCCAGTAAAACGCCTGGTGCTCATTGACTCTCGCTATGTGGCGATACCTCAGCGATTTCTCAAGCTGGATTTCCTATTGATTTTCCTCCTTTCTTGCCTCCCAGGTTCACCCGGCTGGACATTGTGTGTGTTTGGATTTCTCAAGGATTCTCCCCCGACTAACATGGATGTCCCACCATTCCTTGCAGTTGAAGGTTGCTCCTTGGCGCAGTGAATGAAGAACATGCAGGGATTGCTAATGGGTTTGGGAAGCGTAGACTCTCTCCTCTCTCTGTGACCATGCCGTGATCGTGTCTGAGGGCCATCAGTTTACGTTTCCTCATTCTTACCCTACCGGGGAGCCTGACGCTTAGAAGGGGGAAGTAAGGCAGCGCGTGTGCATAGAAACACCATGAAGATTATTTTCCCGATTCTAACTAATCCAGTCTTCAGATGCACCATTAGACTCCTTCTTTGCTTACTGTGGATTGGATATTCTCAAGGAACCACACATGTATTAAGATTCGGTAAGATTTCCCGACACTTTTGCATGGTGCTGAATATTGTATTCGTGTGATTGTGTCAGAAGGAGGGTTGCTGGGGAAGAGCTGGGAGCTGCTGCTGCTGCTGGAGTCAGGCGCCGAGTCCTTCTGTATTTTGCATCCGGATGGCTGAAACAGCGTGTTTGTGTGTCGAGGCAGTTTGCTGTATCATGATGATGATGAGGAGGAGGGGGATAATAATGGGGACAATGACCGGCAAGCAAGCGTGTTTGTCGAGGGTTCTGCAGAATGATCAGAGCTTGCGTGGCTCCCTGGTACGGTGCCTGTTTGTTTCCATAGCAGTGGAAAACGCGGCTAAAATAGCTGTTGATTAGTTAAGATCCGACAACTAGTTGTTAAGTTTCACTCGCCTTCTCCCCTTCTATGGCCCTCCGAGGCTGAGTGTCCGAGCGGATCCAACCTTGTCCAAGGGACCTTTAGTTCTGATTTCCTTGAAACGTCTTTAGTGGCACTTTTCCTGGTGCTTGGGCTGTGATGGAACAGATGCTTTGTAAACTGTTAGCTGAATGCAAAGGAGTCACCGCGGAAGGACTCTTGACACACAAAAACGCGCTTCTAAGCGGCGAACGGGAATGGGTCATTATTTTTTCCCCTTGTAAGACAAAAAGAGCCAGGGACAACCACAGGCGGGGCAGTGCACATTTCAAGGGAAAACATATTGGTCGCCCAGCTCAAAGAGCTTCCTTTCTCCCTCCTGTATCTTTTGGAAACTAGCTTTAAAAACTGAGCGTGAAACTTCTGTGAGAAAGCATCCTGGCTAGAGAGTTGCTGAAGACAACTCGTCACGGACCAGACTGTTCCTTGGCACTGGAGCAGACCTGGGTATGAAAAGTTCTTGCAAGTGGGTGAGAGCCACAGTGGTGGGACTAGGGACAGGGCACAGATCCGCCAGCCGAATAGCTAAAGTGCCTTGGGTTGGGTGTGCAGACAGTGCACACACGGGAAAAGTTGTTCGGCCAAAGAAACGGCCCCCTCTGTGCCAGTCCGCGAGGTGTGTAGGAGTTGCTATTCTTTCCCATGCCTATAGTGAGTTCCCTATTGTAGCATTGTAATGGTACTCGCCACTGAAAGCTCCCTTTTGCCTAGGAAAACGCTGCATACCTTGCTCTTTCTTTGTTTAAATCACGTTTAGGAGGGTGTGTGTGGTGGCGGGGGGGGAGGGGAGGAGGTGATTAAAGTCTCCGGGTTGTTATTGATCTCGGGTGCTGAATTCCTAGTAGCACTTTCTTCTGCTTCCATCTGGTCTAAAGGTGGTGCTTAAGGCACGTTGCTCTTAGCAACCATCTTCAGGAACGCTTGTTTCTTTGGACACGGCTAAACAGGTCCATATATCATTGCGGAGTTTATTTTGCATTGAAGCCGCTCCGTAGGCGTTGCTGCGACATGAGTGCCAGAGCTGAAGGTAATCCGGCGCGGTCCAGCTGTGCCTGTGCGACAGGTTCCTAGTCGTTGCTGTGCAGGGGGATCTTTCCAGCTCGCTTGGCTTTCAGGGGCAGCTATGGAAACACGCTCTCCCACCCCCACCTCCGGTAGGAGATAAGCTGTCCGCCTTGCTCTTCGCCTCCTCGCTGCAATGCTCACTAGGATGTCATAGATCAAGCTACTATTTGAAGATGAGGAAAACAATAATCTGGAGCTCGCAGCAGAAGGAGGGAGCCTTTCCCCCGAAGGGCTGTCACTCGGCCGTGCAGAATGGATTTTTCTCGCTAACTTCCTTCCCTAAACTCTCTCCTGGACATCCAGTCGGTTTAGGGCTTTCACTCGTGCTTGCCATTCACGGCCATGTGTAGTAGCAAACTAGAAATCCGCTTCATGCTTTTTCCTTGCTTAAAAAAATACTCCTCCATCTCCACCTCTGCCCTTGCGGCACCAAAGTTGCTTCTTTTAAGTGGACTCCCAGCAGTAAGGGGGAAGAGGGCTCCCTGTCTTGCCCTCCCGGCCTGTTGCACGTGCCTGCCATTGCTACAGACCTTGGTTTTCACCGTAGTTCAGGAATAGTCCTTTGTGGAAAAGTTCAGCTCCTTTCCAAGAGGATTAGATCGCCTGGGAGAGAAGGGGTGTGGGGAGGAAAGGGATGACAATTCTGTGAAAGGAGATGGCTAAATTATTTTAAGGGGCAATAGGAGAGCCCATCAGGCTGCCTGCTACTCCGAGCTGTCCCTGCTCCCTTGCGGGAGACAAGGCAGTGTCTGAGGAGATCCCCTTCAGAAGGCAGCCCCTTCTCTTCCTTCTCAGCCGGCAGCGCTATGGCAACAGGGGAGAGCTTGTAGCTGCCAGAGCTCCAGCCCCCTTCACCCCCCTGTGCAAATGAACCACATTGGGCTCTCATTGTCCTTCCCACGGCTCCTGTCACTGTTGGGACTAGTCACTAGTCCTGTCAGCCTCCCTCCCTCTGTTTCAAGCTACCTTTTAACAAGGGCACTAGAAAGCCGAACGCCTGTGTGACTTGTCACAGGCCGAGACTTATTTTTTTCTACCAGCGCCGGGGATCAAAAAGAATAATTAAATCTCTGGCTGCATTACATCAACCTGCCCTCACCTCCCTCGTCCAGCTGCACAGCGCCGTGTCTGCCTACATTCCTAGCAGCTACTTTGGCCCCCGCCTAGCAAGGCCAGGTGGAAAGGATCGTGCTTTCTGGGAGCCAAAGAGCCAGCCCGGTTCTTCTTATTTCAGAGCAGCTGTCCGGGGATAAGCCCCAGGCTTGCACCTGCGATGTTCAGGATTTGCTGCTGAGAGTGAAGGAAGGCGCAGCGACACTGGAATCGTAGCCCTGCTGCTGGGGCTGGTGAAACCTGGGTCTAGACTTAGAAGAGAGATCGAGGCCAGAATAGCCTTTCTTAATTATCCCCATGGTGTCGAGTCAGAAGCTCACACCTTCTCTTCCCTTGCTACACGCAAGCAGAAATACGAGACCATAGATAGGACCCTTCAGTTGTCACGGTCTGTTAAATTCACAGCAGAAGCCGGGCCTGATCACTTCCAAGCGGGCCAGCCAGCCGAAACACGCGCTGGCGTGTATGTGCAGAGGGTTGCGCTGCTGCTTAAGCCCTAAGGTCCCAACCCCCATCCCCAGGGCCCTCGCAAGGAAGTTAAGCACTTGCCCACCTGTGCGTAGCCGCATGGCTGAGGTCGGGGCGTGGGGCGGTGCTGCGCCCCAGCCCGCAGGCTTTCAGGACCACGATCAGCGCCAGCTGGTGCTGTCTTCAGCCGGGACGTCCTCATGGTTGGAAGTGAAGAGAGACGGGGAATACATGAGTCCCCCTCCCCCGCTGTTTCCCTGCTTCCGCAGGTCCCCTGGTCAAAGCTTCAGCAGCTGGCTCTCAGCTGCTCAAATAGGGACTAGGAGACCAGGCCGGCAGGCAGCGGCGGAATCCAGCTGTTGCTGACCGTCACAGCCAGCTAGGTTTCATCAGACTTTGTCCGGGTTTACCCGAGCCACGCCAATGCCTCTCTCTGTCCAGGAGGTAGGGACATAAATGCCAGCCCCTCCACTTCGATACCGACCCTTGCAAGCCTCTTATTTTAGACCAGGGGTGGCCAACCTGCTGCACCGGAGCCACATGCGGCTCTTCAGAAGTTAGTATGCGTGTCCTTGAATCTTTGCACAAGGACACGGTAGCCACCTTCCAAGTGTCTCCTTGAATCTTTGCACAAGGACACGGTGGCCAGCTTCCAAATGTGGAAGCTGGTCACCGTGTCCTTGTGCAAAGATTCAAGCAGACGCATATTCACTTCTGAAGAGCCGCATGTGGCTCTGGAGCCGCAGGTTGGCCACTCCAGTTTTAGGCGATTGCCTGTCTGGAGCCGTTTAAAACTCGTTGGATACACTCCCTTCAGGCCCCCTCTGCATACCAGGAAGAAGCTGGGGCCAGATCCTAGTCGCTGGTGCCCTGGCACGGCCTTGATGCCACTGAGACAAATGCTTGGAGCCACATCAGCTGGGTTGGGTTGTCAAGACCAATGTTTGTCAACTTACATTCTCCCCTAACCACTGATTCTCTGCGGGAGCATATTCAAGCTCTGAAGCAGAAATATTCCCCCAACCTGGTACTGGTAGATTTTCTCTCCTATGCCTGGTGTAACTGCCTCGTCCTCCTTTTTTTATCATATATAAGCAAACCCGGGGGGAAATGAAACCACAACACTTCATATGCCAAAGGGAGGGGACTGGGCATAGAAACCTCGGCTCCATGTGGCAGTGGTTATGATCTTTCCTTGTTTAGGTAGTGCTGATGTTTCCACTCTTAGGAGCTGATTCCGAGCACATGGGATGAACTGGCTGAATGGTACCCGTAAGAGTTTTTCCTCTTTTTAGGGGAACTGAAGAGATATTTCCCTTTTATATGGGTGAAGAGGAGTGCCCATCTCTGATCCTAAGAACTGGTGTCTTGAGAGCAAGGATTTCAGGTTAAACCTGAGGCAACTTCAGGAAAAATACTGATCGATTCTCATGATCAGCCCCTGCAGGTTTCTGGAAGGAGCTCCAGCTCATATTGCCCTTCATCAAACTTAGTCAAGTGTTTTCAGGAAGCAGGACCGAACACCTAGTTTTGTCTTGTTTTCTAAGCACCAGGGACACCGGCTACATTGCCTGGCTTTTTTCTAAGGACCCCGAGAAGCGGGAATTACTGCTCAGCAGGCGCTTCTTCAGTGAAGGCTTGGCATCTAGGCTCCCTCTCAAATATTGCACCAAACTGAGCCAAGCGAGTCCCTATCCACAGAAACTTTCACTACGCGGGGGAATGAGTAAAACAAGTAAATGGCCGGGGCTTGGAATTGGCTTCTCGTGCCATTGCCCGTGGGCATCTATCCTAGCAGTGGAAGCCAGAAGATCAGTTTGCCAGAACATTATTAAACAGCAAAGGCATCGAGCAGCCGTGAGAGCTGATCGTTTCATACAGTTTACAGGCTCCTCCAGTTGCATAAGCTTTACCTCTAGGGCAATACTGGAAGGCTTGAATAGACCCCACCTGCTTCAAACAGCTCGAGTGGGACATCTTTTCCTTTGATCTCTCTTCTTCTTGGGAATGACTCTCCCTTGCTGTTGCAGTCCCCATGTCTGAAGTCAGACTGCAATGTTGAGGGGAAGGAGCTATGGAGTGCCTAGCTCTCTCCACTGTCTATGCTTGAGGGGGTCTGCTTGGGTGGGAAGGACTGGGCTGTGGTGGGGGCTGGGCAGGGGAGAGGGTATTTGCCTTCATTGCAGGGGTTTGGATTTAGCAACGCTCCAGGTTCAGGAGTGGGGAAGTGCTTTGTTTAGATTCAATGGACCTGGCAAGGAGCCTCCGATGTGTATTAACGTCCCCAGCGCGCTCTCTTCACAATCAGACTTAAAACCAACAGCAATCAAAATCTTTGGAGGAGGGGTAAGGTCAAGAGCCTCGGGAAGGCAGGTAGGAGGTGAGAAGCATTGTTATTGACTGGTCCAGATTAAACAGCACAGAGGAAGATTTCAATTTGATAACGTCACAGCCCTTCCTGTTTTTCTTTACTGCTTCTGCTGACAATTTTGTAAGGTAATTAAATTGGCTGATTGAAGTCACAGTGGTCATGGGGCGATAAAGACCATTTGGATTTAATGGAATTTAAAAACAACAGTGCACTGCACACAACTCTTACAGAACAAGAATTTTAATGACTCATTCAGGGTGCTGACTAAATACAACGTCCTGAGCAAGTTTAATTGAAAGGGCAAAGCAGATTAGCTGTATACAGTCTTTATTGCCGGAGATAGGGGAATTAAAATTATCCTGTTAAAAGACTCATTATTACATTATCAAGATTTAATGTGGGTTAAGTAAGTTTCCTTCTATGTAGGGCCTTTGGAATATCCCTGGATCCCTAAACCCCACTGCTTGAAACTAAGGAGAGCTGTGGAAAGATTTGCACACAACTATCTTATGAATGGAGTGATTAGATGTACAGCTCACTTTTTGGTGACTGTTACTGAGTCTCTGGATGTCATGGAAAGTTCAGGTCATGCTTTCAATGTAAATGTGGTTGATGAGTGAAATGGGTTCTGGTGCTGGAGATAAGGGACCGGAAAAAAAGAGATTGACTTGCATATTTTAAAAATGAGTTCTCTTACAAAGGAGAACTCCCTCCCCCTCACATACACAATACCAGACAAAGACTTGCAGTTATTGACAATGACTACAAAGTATTTGTTAGTTTCTTGATGTGTATCTTGTTTGTTTCTTTGGTTTAATCTCCCCCTCCTTAATCTCTTGCACTGAAACTATTATTAGCAGTTCTGTCAATAATGCAGAAGAAAAGCTAGAAAGTCCCTTATTTCCATACTTTCCAATTTGCAAGGCAAATTAATGTTGCCTGAATAAGCTGATTATAGATGTTGTGCTGTAATGTATGTTGGAAGATTAGATTAAACAATATCACAACATAATATTATACAGTCACGTTTGAAACCTTGAGAATCAGAAGCCAGTATAAAAGCAATATGTTTGCAAAATCTTATTTTTTATCTCACTAGTTATTTTGGGGTCCTTTGTACAATAACTGCATATAGTAATGTTAGTATTAATAATAGACCTAGGTTTATGTATTACCTCCAACTTCAAAAGATCTAAGGAATTTTTTGACCATTATTAAATTACAATACACATAGTGATCACTTTGACTTTCACTAGGAAAGCCCAGTGTGGGAAAACCCAGATAATATTTTAATAGAATATAAAAGCACTAAGTAGTAGTGTAGAGCTATTGATACGTATAAATACCTCAATGAATTATGTCTATGGGGAGGTTTTATTTAGTCATGAACTGGAGTATACATATTTGGATCTGACCAAAATATCAAGGGTACCTTGGAAAAATTCTGTGAATGTTAAAATTGCCAGGGCTTCACTTTTCCCATGTCATTCAACTAAAACATACTTTAATCAAAATTTGCAAGTGAATTAAGTAATTTTAGGTTAAGGGTTACTTAAGGCTTGCTCTATAGTATTCTTGAGTATTCCTTCTAGGCCTGCTATTGAAATGAAGTACATCTTAGTACATCTTAGCTCTTCAGTGTAGATGCCTGGGAATGCTTCCTGCTCAGTATGTTCCAAATCAACCACATCTACTTGCAAAAGACATTTCTAGATGGCTCCAGATATTTTAATTACAGATATTTCTTTCTAGTCTGGGTGAACACAGATGCATTTTCCATTGCATATGTAAGAGTTATAATTGGATACCTATTACAATCTGGGTGCTAAAACTTTATATTATGATCCTACTAGAGGAATAAAATAGTAATGACTTACATGTCGATAAAATAATCCTAAAGAATTACAAAGCAAAAATGTGGCCGCACTCTTATAGATTGCAAGAAAAAGCTGAAAGGGTGCACTGGAAAGTGTTCCTCTCTCCTCCCCCACCTTCCCCTCACCCACATGCACAAGGTCTTGGTCTTCCTAACTTTCCTGGAAAACTCCAGGAATGATGGGAAAGCTAGTCAGTATATGAATGGAAAATGTGAAATCAGATTGAGAGAATAAATGAGGTGTCTCACTCCACCCCATGTTGTTTAAAGTTATTTTAAAAATATTTTACATAAATTCCCAGAAAAAAAGAGCATTTTAAATAAAAAAGATGGACAACCTTGTCCTTGAATTAAAGGTTGATAAAGTTGAAGCTAAAAACTCCAATAGTTCTCTAGCAAAACAAACAGTGAAACAGCCAATGCTAAGAGTGTTTATAAGTGGTAAAAAATTACACCTGGTTGGGTCCTTGTTAAGTTCTTTATACTGACAAAAATTAATATTTATTTACTTTTAATGTAAAAATATTCCATGTGTGACATGCAAATTAGAATTAGACTAATTTACTGGATTTGTGATTGCTGGACAAGGGCTGGACTCAATCCTTTATAAATATGTGTTTACCCTCTGAGGGTAGTGGAGTTAAGGGTGCTGAGAAGCAGTTCTGCAAGTGAATTGTCTATACTCATCCAAATGCTTCTACAAATGAGAAAAGGATATGTGGGCAGTAATTTTGCTTTTTTTCAAGGAAATATTTCCAGAAAATATTGTGCTGTTCTTAATATAAAACTATTCTTCTTTAAAACTGTCTTTATTGTAGACTGACTGCTGGTGATTTCAAAATACTGTTATTAAAATGTTCATTCATGTGTGTATATATACTCTAATAGATAATAACCCAAGTAAATTTATTAAGGATATATTTTATAATTGAACTTGCCATCCATTTGGGAATTTCTTTGTGCTGTAGATGAAAATTGATTAATGTCCATATTAGTCAACTTACATGAATGCTTCTTTTTAAAAATAACACCATTATTACATGACTGTAGACCCTATAATAATTAGTACCCACAGAATTTTAACAAAAGTCTGAAGTTGTAAACTCACTTTGGTCAAATTTATTAAAGGCTTTCTCTTGCCTAAGTCTATCCCACCTATGCAGTTGGTTCAATAAAAGATATTATCCACAAAAATCCTTGTTTCTGACAGATATCCTGGACCACCACAGCTACAATGCCACTCCAGCACTACCTCGAAACCCTTCATATTTTTTTCACATGCAATCAGATATTGTTAAAATATTCCTAACTTGTGTCTCAACATTTCAAATTGCAATTACTAGAAATGTATTTTTTTTTTATGCGGGCTATTTTACTAGATGCTTAGTATTGACATATATTCAAAATTAACTCCTGCATCATCAGACAGTACCAGGTACCTTCTCTAGATTGTTACAGAAAAATATTCCCCTTAGCTATGTAAGATAATGTGCTCAGTGAATCTGGGAGTCACTTTAATATATCTTATTTTCCTGTGATAACTCTTGGGCTAACTATCCATCTATGTATCTATGCCCATCTATGCCCATTATTCACAACTGTATTTTAGGGGCCAAAGTCAGGGTAACACAATTTGCAATGTAAACTACATGTAAACTTTGATTCATTCAGTAGAGCTGATTTTCTCTGGATTTATGTTAGTGCAAATTAAAACAGATTCAGAACTGTAAATTGTGAGATGGGTTCAAAATGAGTAGAAATTACAAAGCCATGACACTTAAGGGGTGTGAGAAATGAATGTAGTTTACACCACTAATAAAATGGTGGGGAGGTGGCTAATTTAAATGGAATCTGCACTTACTTACTCCAGGTTTAGACTTGGCCTGAAAATGTTGGAAACAGAGGCCTTGAAGTACAGGGCTAGATCCATTGCTGGTGCAAATTGACATGGTGCCACTGAAGTCAAGGGAGTTGTGCTTGTTTATACCACCGAGGTTCTGACTCTATCCAGATATGGGGAATCTGCTGTTTCCCTTATATGTAATTCCAAAGGATAATCACACTTCTTTTAAAAAATATACTTTATTTTAATGTTAGTGTTCTTTTTATGTTGTTTTGTCTGGCTTTAATTTACAGTCACTTGTACTGTTAACTAATGCACCATAAACATTACAATGTTATGAAAGGAGACATTTAAGTGTTGGATAGGAATGTTTTGATTTAACTACTGATTGGATTTATATTATGTTAACTGGAAAGCTTATGGCTGTTGCATAAAAACTATTTGGTGGACAGAAAATGGAGTTAACTGCTTTTACTAACAACAACTCATATGCATCGAAACACTTTCAGTGATATTTAAGATGCACATGGATATTATAGGCATAGAGCATTAACTTTATATATATATATTTAGCAGGAAAGAGTGCGTATATCATTAGTTTTATGATTTGTATTTCTTAACTGCAGTATGTTACCATACATATACTTAACTTGCTATTATATATATATATATTTTGCTCATCTCAGCAACTGAAAAGCAATCTTATCCTTCACATTGAGTTTCCTGGAAATTCTTAGAACAAGTTTAAGTCTTACATAAACAATTTATTCCTTTTCCTGTGTATTTTAACACTTAACAAGGACTGATATGAGGACATAGCACCTTAGAGAAGCAATGTGTAGCATTAATACTTTTCTGATTTTTATCCTTTCTGCATTGTTCAGAGTTTTCATGACCAATTATGTTTGCAAAGTCCCTTTTATTAGAATATCTGAAGAAACCTTTCTCTTTCTCCATTTCCATCACTTTTTCATGAAGTTAAAAATAAAGTGTTTTTTTAGTAAGTTTTTAAATAAAAAACATAAAACAGAATTCCTTTTAAAACTATATTAATGGAATAACTCCATCTATGTCAGTACAGTTATTGGATTTACATTGGTATAACTAAGGAAAGAAACTGGCCATTGGGTTCTGTCATTAATATACAACTCTGATAATTTGCAAAAGAAGCCAATGATACTAAAAAAAAAGTGTACATATTTTGCTACCCAGTAATTTTGTCCAGAAAAAATCTGTCCATTTAATTCAGTTTTTATGTTGCTATGCAGTATATATTCTTCCTTTGACATTAAAAATATTGTAATGAAATTGTGCATGAACATACAGTTCTTCTCTTACCTTTCTATAATGCTGAAATAACTGCATTCCCAGATTAAAAGAACTGGGACTGGGATATGAGGGGAAGTTACACTGCAGTCCAGACATCAGTGCAGTGCTGTGCATCCTTCATTGTAGACATAGCCATAGTCTGTAAACACACATTGCATTTGTCTTGGGAGAAAGTCTTTCTTCCAGGATTCTACAGACAGTCACCCCTATTATACCACTTCAAGTGCCTGTGAAGTACGTTTGATGAAATGTACTAACATTTCTTCCAAGACGTCTCTATATGTTTCTGTAAGTAAACTGAAGCTTACTTAATTCCAGGGGCTGGCCAGTCAGGCTTTATCCCAGGCCACATATTGGAAAAGACACAGCAATGAAGCTACCTGTGTAAAGGGCTGTACAAAACCCAAAACAATCAGAACCACCTCAAATGAGACACCTATTTATAGCCTTTATGTTTCTGTAAACTGAGATACATCACTAGATAGCAACAGTCTTATAAATACATGCCTTTGGGCACACATGGTCGTGCACTAAGAATTCCCTGAATCCAAAGAATTGAAATTCAGGTAAAAAAGAACTCATATTTTCCTGAGCTAGCACTGAGGTAGAAAGTGGAAGAAAACGAATATATGTCACAGGGTAAATTCATGAGTCTCATGGAAAGGCCCATGAGGCCTATTCATCAGAATCACAACAACTGGTGTGAGAATGGGATAACGAAAAGTAGCAGAAACTTCTGTCACCACATGGTAAGAACATCAATATTTTTACAGTGTGTGGCAATAGGACCAGCAAAGATGAAGTGAGTGAAGAGAAAACAATTCAAAATCAAATGGTGTTATAAAGAAAAATTAAGGTTCTACAAGTAAAACCAGCAACATTCAAAGACAATAAGCACATAAAAACTACTCAGAAATATTTAAAGATGGACCTTGCCAAAAACCTACCAGGACTGAAGAAGAGATAGATAATAGACTAAAGCTATCTTGAAAAATAATTAACTCTAATCCTAATGGCCATCAGTCTTAAGGAAGGGCTTGGAGGCTGAGATTCATATGCAGTTAAATTCTCTGGTCTTTCAAGTACATGTTGCATACATTGCATAGAGTGAACCTACAGTGGCCTGAGATGGCTGCTGAGTTTCACTCTCTGTATAGGGGGGAATCCCAACTGACATAAAAGCTCCGTTACTTCCTGATGCCGCCACCCAGAGCCGATCCAAGCAGGGTGCGGGGTCTGGGGAAAATCAGCTTGTGCAGAGCCCTGCCCCCACCCCCGCCTCCTCCTCGATTCTGTGCTCCCTGGATGTCAAGAAGCCAGTGGGGGGAGAGGGAGGCAGGGTAGTAAGCAGCTGAATGGGAAGCTGGTGTTGGCGGTGCAGAGTTGCTATAACCACTCCGCCTGGCTCTGCAGGGCTCCCCAAAGCACAGGGCCCAGGGTGGTCACCCCGTTTCACCCCCTCCTAGGGACGGCCCTGCTGCCACCTACTTCAGATGCCTACTCAAGCTTTAATGTAAGGTTCCAGTAGTGATGAGTCGGAACAGAAGAACTGGACATCAGTGGTGGAAACTGAAGCTGGTCTTTGTTGATTTTGCTTGTCCTAAAACTGGGAAGCTGAGATTCAGGAAGCTGACAAGGAAGAAGAACCTTCATTACTCCTTTCTCTGATTCTGTCCATTCTGTCCATAAATCCATAAAGTGTTTACCCATGTGAGTAATTTTTCAGATGTGATTACCCACATGAGTAGCCTCAGAGATACGCTTAACAGATTTAAGGACATTGTGATTATGACTGATCCATATGAGTTCTGTTAACAATATGGAGGCCCTGGCTTTCAAGCAGAAGAAGTGGAAGGAAGTCTCTCCATGATATTATCTGGTTAGCTGATGTATAAAGACAATTTAGCTTTGAAGAAAAATCATCATGAGGAGCTTATTTTGCCCACTTTGATAAAAGCCAAATTGAACCACCAAAACCAGATAGCACTGAGGTTCATTTGTAGAATCTTAATCTTTCTTGGTGTCATTCTAAAAAAAACCTGAACCTTTTGTGTTAAGCAATTTGTCAGACACATGTAAAGTGCTATTAAGCATCAGTAACTAATTGTTTTGAAATTAGGCATGAAACAGAATCGGGGAGTTTGTAGTTGAAGTACTGTGCTAGTGAAGATGTGGCTTCTGTATTAGGACTGGCTGTGGACATTGCCATATTAGCGTATCAAGCCTGAAGAGCTGTAAGATGTCTCAGCTCAATACCGATAAACTGTTCTAACAATGATATAGAAGCTGAAAATAACAATGTAGCCCTGTATTATTTATAAAGACTGGCATATACTTTGGAATTAGAAAGTTTCCATCCAACAAACCTTTCAAAAGAAAAATAGTCTGTGATATAAAATGGGCTGGAATTCCAAGAAGAATAAAATAATTATGGATAGAATATCAATGACAAAATTATATTAAAGGGAACTCATGCTTTTTACCCAACACATCTGCTTTCAGGAGTAATATTCTTTGAATATTAGTTGCTTAAGATCTTTGAAAATTAATTTTCATTCATTTTCACTACAGGTAGGAGTATATTAAGTCAGAGAATCAGTCACAATTAGGGAAAGATGACTAAAATTTAGCTAAATTAAAAAACAAGCAAACATGAAGAGAAGGTTTTTTCCCCCTGAAATATAATTATACTTAGAAAACTTAGTGATCTGTTCCTTGTTTGTATTGCCAATCATCTTCTCCCTTTGGTAAAAAAAAAATATAAAAATAACTGTCTCCACCCCCAAGTTTTAACTAATTCTTGTTAGCACAGCAGCCAGCACTGCTAGAAATGTTAAAGGGTAATATTTCCAAAAATGTCTAAGGGTGTTTTTACACTTGCTTTGGGAGTGTGGGGGCTGGAGGGCACTTTAATTAGAGCACATTAGCTCTAATTAAAGTACCCTCAGCACCTCATTATTCAGTGTCCCGTACTTCAAAATGGTGGTAGGGGTGCTTTAACTAAACTCTTTTGACAAGTTTTAGTTAAAGCACCCCTGCTGCCATTTTGAAGTGTGGGGACACTGAATACATGACAAGACAGCAGGGGTCTGCTAATTAGCATGGTCCAGCAGACTCGATTAATTGAGTCTGTTCCAATGCACTGTAATTATAGCACTTTGGAGCAGCATTCCCGCATGTCTACAGGCACCCCATGTGACTGAAGGGTGCAAGTGCTATTTTCAGAAGAGGCCTAAGCACATGGTCTCATAAAGGGACTGAAGTTCTTAAAGGCAGAATTCAAACTGGTCCCTTGAAATGCTTCCATCTTTTGCATGGTAGTGCCTGAAAATTAGGTGACTGGAGAGAGATTCAAATTAGTATGGAAAGCACCTTTGCTCTCTATACATGTCATAGAGAGAAGGCGGCATTTTCAGTGGCAAATTCAGAAAGCCTGGAGCTAGCAAACAGGAAACACTAAGTAAAGGAGGTCCATCTGAACTCCCATGCCATGAGGTTTGGTTCTTCTTCTGAACGTAGGCATCCAAATAACTACTGGAGCCCACCTTTTGTGTAATAACCTATTGGACAGAGAACTCACCTGGAGACCGGGAGATCCTGGTTAGGCCAAACCTTTCTTGCCTCCAGGGGATTAAAACCTGTATCTCCCACACATATACCCTAGTAATTAGGCTTTAGATTAGTTTGAGTTAGGGCCGTCCTCCAAATTTCTTGGACAACTGAGCAGCCAAGAATGTAGGATTCAAAGAGACGAAAGGAAAGCAAGGAAGAATGACCCTGACTCTAAAGCCTAATGTTTAAAACACTCAGATAGGAGTGGGAGACCCAGAGGCTAGACTCTGCTTTCTTGGACTGTTTATATACATTATGTTCGACAGTTATGGATTAAAAATAATGCAAAGAGGCAAGTCAGGAGCCTAGAACCCAGCCTATATTCCACCTAAAATCCATTTAAATGCCTATTTGACTAGTGTGCTCCTAAGTAGCCGAGTCCAAAATCTGCGTAGGCACCTAACTCCCAGGATCTGGGTCAGTGTTCCTCAGTCCATATTGTAGGGACTTTTTTTCCCTGAATGGAATAAACTTTAGAGACAGCCTCATCTTGCACAATAAGAAATAGTAAATGTGACAGATGAAATACAATACAGATTACACACAACAAGTTATGCAGCTTGAGGTCAGATTCAAGTATTACCTTGATTTCAGTATATTAAAATGTATAGCTAGAGAAGACAGAAACTGAAGTTGGGAATCTACTGTGGTTTTACTAGAAATTTATGAAGCCAAAAAAAGTAGATACAACACAAACTTCTTTATGTACAGTGTGTCATGTATTTAGGATTCTTTTGTGTGGAAGATGCTATATTAAGAATGAACTTTTAAGTGAAATTCCAGAAACAATGCATGTAAATAGATAACAAAAGATATATAGTGGGTGCATCTACATGAGATGCTTACTTCAGTTGTCTAATTAGCTAGGCACTATACAAGCTGGAGTAAATTAATTAGCTCTGCCATAGGATAGTACTGCCCAACACAAGTACTATCCCATGGCAGAGTTATTTACTCAGTTGCAAACTGGCTGGGGCATGAGGGTGTTACAGGGTAGGGCTGCTTGCCAGTTAGCCCCACACTGTAGCACCCTCATGTCCCAGTCAGCCCCTCTGCAGCATGTTGAGCTGGGCAGGAGCAGCCCCAAATTAACAGGCTGACCCCCACTGGACTCTCTCCCAGCTGGGGCTGTGCTGCCTCAGCTCAATCTGCTGTGGTCCCAGGTGCACATGTAAAGACTCAGCCCAGGAGCAATAAACTCTAGTGCAAACTGCACTGGAGTTTATGATGTCAAAATAATTCCACATGTAGATTCACCCAGTAAATAGTGAATAAGATTCCCTAGAAGCAAAAGCAAATGTTTGATAGAAGCCAGTCAGAGTTTTTCCTGGACAGTCCTACATATAAATGCATTTTAGATATTGGCCGTGTGATGGATGATTCAGTAAATAAGTGCTTTGAAGAGACTGAAACAGATATTTAGTTCTGGAACTGAGACAGGACACCAGGGTCAAACTGCCTAATTTTTACAAGATCTTCAGTGAGAGCTTCAATAACCAAAATGGTCATCAGATCAAGTTTAAAGTAGACCAGCTCAAAGACAGCAGCCCTAGAAACACACTTCACCCTAAACATATTGCTAAAACATTATGCAAAAGGAAGACTGCTGCCCTTTGCATAAATCTGGAGTTTTCACAGGAGTCCTCCAAATAAAATAGTCAACAGAACCTGACCTACATAACCTGAAAAAGTTGTCTGAGATCGAAGTTCAAGATGGTATACTTAATCTAATGAATATGCAAAGATTTGGGTGACTATATTTTTAATATTACATGGCTGTTCCATAATTTGTGAATATTGTCAATTTTTTGCATTAGTTTAATCAAAAAGGACAGCTGTTTAACAGGCTAAGCCATTTGAAAAGGGTTTCCAGCAGCTGGAACTTACACAAATAACAGCACCAATGTTAGCTTATTCATCCTAAAAACTCTTTTCCTTCCGGACACCAATGGCAGCGAATTAGAGATTGGAACAGTACTATTTTAGGAGCACAGGAACTAGAGAGAGTTTCATATTAAAATCAAACTCTCTGTGCTTCTGAGAAACATTATTGTGTCACAAGGAAAGAACTAGTGGCTATTGTTAGATCAATAGATCACTTTCATCATTACCTCTATGGGAGAAAGTTTATTACTCAGAATGATCGTGCAGCTCTACAGTTGCTGTTGAAACCCCAAAGCCCTTAAGGCAATTGGCTCACTGGTTGCACAAAATAAAACAGTGTGATTTCATCATTCAGTAGGAGGAAGGAAGGAATTCATGGGGATGTTGATGCCTTATTAAGAATAGTGTTTAGATATTTACTGTAAAAACTGCAAGAGCAAGGAAGATAGAGTTTTTAATAGTATGCTAAGATCCTTCATATGACAATTCTGAAAACATTTTCCTTCAGACATAATAAACTAATGGCTACTATCACTTTGTTTGAAGGATCCAGCTTCATGATCCAGCTATACAATGACTGATTATAGGCGATTTTCAAGAAGTCTCTCTCAAGAATCCAGTGGCATTGGCTATTGTTAGGCTGAAATCCTCTGAGGACAGTTCTCCTTTGAGCATAGTTGTTTACCTGAGCACCACTGTAAAAGCTTACCAGAATACATTACAGAGCAAATAATGATAAAAAAATGTCAGTTTAAGACGCCAGAAGATTTAAGGAAATTCTGTATTAGAATACTAGTCAACAGCCCTTATGAGTCTACAGATGACTCACTTCTCATTTAGGATGCTGCTGAGAGACGGTTCAAGAAATGTGAAAAGTATGTAATAAAAGGGCTAAAGCAAGAAGTTCATGCACCTTTACAACAGTGCATTGTCGGATTACATATGGAATGATTTCTGCATTGATTACAACTGGAAAGATTTCTGTATTGGAACTGGAAGGCACTGCTCTGAATTAATTTACTAAACAGGCTGAGGTTTACCCTAGCATTGGACACAAAGGTAACAAGTTTCATTTTCTAAACTTATTAACCATTCTCTTTGTTGATAAACATACTTTGTGAAGAGATTATCACCACATTTTAACCAATGAATATCTAAAGATTTCCTGTCTAATGATAAAGTTAAAACAATAAGAAATGTATTTAAAAATAAATCTGTGTTCTTTTATCACCTATAAAAAAGCTGTCCATCTTTTGTATGTGAAAGAGAATCAAAGGCAGGGACTGGTAGTGCTTTCTAGGCACACTGGGCACATTTACATGTATACTGGATTGTGCAGTTGTTACTGCCCAGTCATTTAGTACTTGCTTGTAGCAAGTACTAAAGCTTAAGCAAGTACTAAATGACTGTGTAGTAACTGGCATTACTGCACAGTCCTGGTTTCCAATGGGTTTTTTCCCCATGCTACTGCACAGTAGCAACGAGCTCCCTGTTGCTTTTTTTCTGTTGCTACTGTGCAATAGCATCAGCTTCATGGTTCATGCCCACCAATATTATGTCACCATAGCAACGAGCTAAAATAATTTTGTAAGTTCTATAAGTTTCTTTCTCATATTTCGTATCCTGAAATTTGGATCTGGAAAAATCATTATCTTTGACCTTGATATTCATTGTCTCTATTCTTCAGAAATGCCCAGCATCTATTCTTAATTTTGCAGGCATAATGGCTTCATCATACTTTCATTTTTAGGATTGGCTCTGGGTAGATATTTTGTAATATCTATCAGTATGAATAAGGTCCTTGTCTGTATTTGGTAATTTTTAATCTATACATAACAGTTTTTCAATAAATTCAAAATCTGTTTTTTCTTCTGTATCTGCAAGAATTTCCAGTAAACCATACAATCATTATGCTATTGAATGATATTTAATTCTGCTATAGAAATATAGCTAGCAACCTTAATTTGGGATAAATCTGAGTTTGTGGCAATGATGTTCTCCAACATTTTTTTGCTACATATCAAAGTATCTATGGGCTTGGGCAACCAACCCCTGGAAGTTAATTTACAGTGCCATAAGTATTACCAAGAAACTCCCAATTGTGAACACTTTTATTACAGAATGACATGCTTTGTTTCATTTTTTCTTAATCTACAATTGAATTGGATTAAAGTAAAATAGAACAAGCTACTCTGGGCATTTTTATATGTGCTCCAGAGTTGTGGGATCAGCCTCCCTGTACATTTACAGGCACCCTCTTACTTGAGAATGAAAGTGTCTGTGCAAGGAGCTATTCAGAAATAGTTTCTTCTCATATAGAAAGGGACTTTTTCTCAAATCTGGAATTTTTCTTTCTGCATCATATCTGTAATACACTTATTTATACACTGTATAAAATTATGAAAATGAATTTACTGCATTTACAATTCTGTTTCATTTTAACAGCAGACATTTGTTTCAGAAATAGACATATTACATTTGTGCTTTATTCTCTTTACCTTATTAGTGAATTATATTTGGTTTACTTTGTAATAATGAGGAGCTTTGTTTAAATCTTCTATTCTTCACACAGAATGAAAAATTTAAATGGCGCTTTGCCATTTCAGATGGCAGGTGAAACCTCCTGTATTTTGACTTGAAAGATTTCTTTTTCTTTGAACATCATGACAAAATTAAAATGTTTCCCATGAATCAGAGAAGTAGATGCAGCATGAGCATTTTCTGCAGTAAGATCTTGATTCAGCAAAATAATTAAACATTTGAGTACCTGAATGTTCATTCATTACTGAATTTCATTAGAAATACTCACATACTTGAAGCTGTATGTAAGTAACTTCCTAAATTGGGGCTCAGCACCCTGTGGATAAAAGCTTTGGGGCCTAAATTAATAAAGTAATTATTTCCATTTTAGATAAATGGTATTATTCTGTCTGCTTGTCTTCCTGCTTGTCTGCCTGGTTTAGTAAAGCTAAATGTGATACGGTACTTTCTGTTTTTTGCAGTTAGATTAGCCTGCAGGAAGATGAGAGTACAGAAATAGGACTTGTTTCTGAGTTCTGTCAAGGCTTGTCTATACCTGAGCAGTCATGAGTCCCAGGGAAGATAGGGATGAGCACAACTTTCCTATGATTTTCTCACCTCATGTGTGATCCAAGCCTGAAAATACTTTGGTGAGGCTGCTCTGGACTCATATCTATGTGTTCATTATCAAGGCCTGGCTTGGTTGAGAATAAGTGCTGGGAACAGGACCAGAGTGGTGTCACTGGTCAAAAACTGGGTCTAGAATGTGTTCTCAAGTGTGGGTGGATATGGCATAGATGGGGAATATATAGGCCCCAACATAGCTGAGATCACTTCTGCCATGATGTAGACAAGCTCTCAATAGCTTTACAAGAATGTTACTCCATTATTTTAAAGGGAGCTACTCCTGATTTTTATTGACTTCAGTTTGGGATCAGAATTACTCTGATTTTGACTGAGTGCTAGCACTGGGTATGTTTCCGAGGCAAAATACAGGGCTGTGTAAAGGTAACCAAGCTACTTGTGAACAAGCTTTTAATTAGCTTCTTGTGTCTAAGGTTGCTTTTCTAGAGTTTAGATATCTCTGCATGACACTGCTTTCTACTGTGTAGACATGTAGTTTGTTTCCAGGGATGAACTGGTTCCAGGGTGAATGCTCAAAGCAGTCTGTTTCCCATTTACTGTTATTAGGAGCAGTGAATACCTCCTCAGTATCTGCAGCTGCATTCCAGCAGGTACATTGTGGGGAGGGTTATAGCAAAAGCTATATCTCCTACCAAGATGGCCACAAACTTCTGTGACCATGTAGCACAGATTGGCTAAATGTTCTCCTGGTTATGTGAGCATTACAGCTGTATTTGGTTTCTATGCTGCATGGGGCTGTTGATGCTACAGACAGTCACAATTTAGGTTTGCTGGAATTCTAGAGTAGCCTTAAAGAGTAAAACACAGGAGTTACTGGTAAAATGAATCCATTTCTGTCTAAAACATATACACTTTATGTTATCAATATGAGGAAAATATACAAGCACTAAACTCAACTGTTTACCTCACTGATCTTAGTTTTCATTTCTTCAAATTCAATAAGTTGAAACCTTTGAATGACAGCAAACCAGGCTTCTATCCATTCTATTGGTTCTGAGTGCAGCTGGAATTACCTTGAAGGCAGGAAGTCTTTTCTCATTTTTTTTGTTAACTGAGTATAGACCTGTAGACACAGGGTGTGAACATATGTTTGCCACACAATCTAGGTGTGTCTAGACCTAGACTTTGAGCTACCTAGATCTAGACTGAAAGTCATGCATGCAGCTGTTTGTTGCTCCTAGGAGCCATGTAAGGGACTGGATATAAGTAACTTGGGATGGGAGAGGGGTGGATGGGATCAAAGTGGGCTGGCACATCCATGGGGAGGGGAATTAGTGGGATTGGTCAGGGAGGGAGGCTGGCAGGTTTGTGGGGGTGGTTGGTGGGTTCATAGGGGGGAAGTTGCCTGGTTGGGGGCCTGGGGAAGGTAAAAATAGTTTAGCCCAAGTCACAGAGAAATAGTAAGACTACTCTGAGTGTGTACAGGTATTTATGAGATCAGGTTTACCCTTTCCTAGATCAAGTTAGCACTTTCTCAGTCTAAGTTAATGCACCTTCTGAGGTGAACTAACTTAGATCAGGCACCCCAAGTTTTGGCTGAATTAAAACCACCTGAATGCCTGCATGATTGGGCATGTAGATTCAAATAACCCTGGTTAGGTCAATTGAAATATAACACATGTGCCTATCCAGAAAGTCAGAATAAGAGTAAACATTTCTGAGAATCAATGCCAGGAGAATTTTGACTTCATTATACAACATCTATAACTTTTTAATAACATACTGATATGCTTAAGGATTAATTATTCACCTCATATTATTATGGGTCAGGAAAAGGAATGAGGTGAAATATGTTTTTTTTAATTGGATCATTTGAAATCCCTTGTAATATTTATTTTTGTGATTGTTTTGGCACTTAAAATATTTATTTGTTCTTAATATTTTAGGGTATTTAACAAAAAGTGATTTGTAAACAGAAGTAAGCAATCAGCCCATATTCTATACTGTATATCATTTTTTAACAAATAAAGTCAATGTTGTGTAGATATACCCAGATAATTACATTAGGACATTCATTTTAGATAACTGATTAAAAAAAATAAAGTGCAAAATTTTGCCACTGAAATGCTTGCTTGTGTGTTGGCTGTACTATGTGTGTACTGGTATGGGAAGACACATTAGCTAAAATATTCAAGAACAGAAATCGACAAATTCAGACGTATACATTTGCATACAATTCTTGGATTGCTACATCGTCTTACCATAGGGATTTATTTGGCCCAACAGACATAACTAGTCTCCCTGAGGAAGTTGCAACTATTCTCCAGTCATACAACTACTCTGCTGTCACAGAACTTTTTCCTGAATATTTGTTCATAAATTAGACCTTCCTCATTAACTTTCGGAGTCATATAATCATGTGGATTAATTAAAATGTTGTATATCTCCACTAAGGGCAAGACTTAAATCTAGTTCAACAGAAGGAAGGATAATGTTAAGGGTATCAGAAGAATTTCACAGGATTTTGGCAGACGTTTTAGTGCCTTGGTAAATTAGCGACTTTTAAACTAATTTTCAATGATGCTAAGACCCTGCACCTCTCTAGGAGTCAATGTGAGTGTGGAGTACAGTACAGTGGCCCTTATACAGATTTTTGTTTCACAGAGGATTATAATCCTAAAAACCATAGATTTGAAATTATTTTCATACAGCATAATTCAAATTATCATTTTCTTTAATCATTATAACTAATCAATTCTCCACTTTTCTAGCCCTGCTGTTGGCTAGTATTTTCACCATGAATTAGCTTTGGCATTGGAACCTCTTTTACTGGCTGCCTAGATTGCGAATTTTACATTTGTTCTCTATTATTCTCAAGTTGTAGCAACAGCACTTTGGACCAATAACTCTGAACCTTTTTTTTTTCTGATACTCTCTCTAGGATTATTTCTGCCTAAGGGGATACTCTTTGGATCCTTTCAAATAGTGGTTCTCAATGTGCGGGCCGGGGGCGAGCCGGGCCCGTCTTTGCGCACGTGGACTGTGGCCAGCAGCCCGGGCACGCGGGGCCGGAGAAAACCGCGCGGCGGCAAGGCACGCGTGGGCTAGATTAGTCACAGAGGCGTAGTGGTTGATTGGAAGATTATTTACTTACACCGAAGATGGTCGTGGTGCAGGCAGAAAACTTGCTTGAGTTACAGTTGCAGATAGAAAAGAAGAGAGATGGACTAGAGTTCCTCCCCGTGAACACTCTTCTAGCCCATCCAGTTGGAGGCTCTAAACCGCGAGCCCGTCATCCCAACCGGAGAAAGTACGTACGGTAAAGAGCTCTGAATACACTCACTCACACAAAGTTTGCTAGGCTCCGTGGATCCTTTTTGTGCGCAGGGAAGAAGGATACGTCGAGGATTGCGCTCAGTGACGGGGAGAGGCTAGAGGCTGATCAGACCTCTGTTGCCTGCTTGAAATGCGTTGGGTCCGTGAGGATCCGCAGCACTTAGAGATCTTCACACAGCGTGAAGTCTCCTCCTCCTGGTGTTTGTGGAGTCCTCCAACTTGGGTGGAAACCACACAAGCTTTTTATACGGCTAGCAAGCCAATCACTAGCCGCCACGTGTGCATAATTTAGAACTAGCCAATGGTGGGGCACAAATTTGAATACGAATGGCGGGAACTCCTTGCAACGTGCATCTCTGTGCTGCAACAAAGAAATGCACCCTGCAAAGAAAGCTACAAAACGGCGGGAACTTCTTTTGCACCCGGGGTTCTCCTTTGCAGCGGAAAACTCCACCGTGCAAAGAAGCTGCAATTTGGCGGGAAATAATTCAGTGGTGCCAAAGCACACACAAAACAAAAATCACAACTTTGGGTTGTGACACTCAAGTCTGACCTTAATGATTGCTAAGTGGTCCACACAGTCTCAGAAATTGATAGTAAAGTGTGGCCACCCCACACTATTATATGTCAGTGCAAGGAGCTGCTCAAGCCAGTACTGTTCACACTACCTCCTGAATGGTAGCTAATTGATTAACTGAGATATTTAACTTGCTCTGTGCTGTACTGAAGTGACTATTATTTCCTGTTCGGGTGATAGCTCAGGTACAGCAGTATGGTGTCTCGGCTTAGTGCTTTGGGAAGGTTGAGGGATGTCAGACAACTCTTTCCAGCTTTCCATCCCCCTTTATTTGCACTTACAGTCCACGTGTGGGCTTCCATGGATCATGCTACTGCTATAAGACAAATGTTTGTTGGCTTATTCCCACAAGAATATCCTGCACCATGTCTAGACATAAATCTTCCTTAAGAAGATATTATTTCACATCATCAAATGGATAGAAAGGTCATGACTGTGCAATTGAAGGACTATGCTAATGATTGCTCCAGTGAAGCATAACATGCTTGCTCCATGCATGCTACACCAAGATGCAAAGTAGCTGGTATAATGTGGTGCTAACCATGCAGTAATAGGCACACTAATGCAGAGAGATTTTTAGTTCATGACCACTAAGGTTAGTTAGCTTACATTCTTTTCAGGGTATAGTACATGCAGAGCAGCATGCCTATGACAATGCCGTGCTCCTGACTCAAAGCATTTATGCCATGATGGGAGCAGAAAGTGTTATTTCTATGACGCTTCTTAGCCACACAGCCCAAGTATAGATTCCCAGCACTACAGCACTATGCTAAACCATTGGGATTATTCCTTAATGTAAACCCAACTATGATGGAGGCAGACAAGGTTATCTGGGTAAATCCAATATCTTGTATTAGACCAACTCAAATAGTTAGAAAAGTTCTTAGCAAACTTTTGGGTACAAACATCCTTCATCAGGCTGAGGAAATGTCTGCAGATGATCTGTGGTCTTCCTGAATATAAACTATTTTTTAAAGATTTATATCTTCTTGCTCAACTCTAACTGTAGTTAACTGGTGGTGCGGATAACTGGTGGTTATCTTGTCTCTATGATACCCAGGAACTGAAAGACTGTAATATATAACTAACATCTGTAAAAAAAGTTAATAAGGATTCAAACATCAGTAGCAAAGTTAATAAAGATTCAGTGCAATGTTACATAATTTTTTGTCTTATATTTGAATTAGATACTCATGGATTAACTGTATTATCCTATTTTCAGAAAGTGAAAGTAGTTTCCAATTTTCTTTACAAGTCTGAAACAATGTATTCTGCCAGTAAAACGGATTAGAGTAATCTCCATGTTACCAAAATGATAACCCATGGATGTTATTTCCCAACAAAATGGATCTGTATTTCTAAAGTAAATGCTGTTTTAAACCATATATATCAAATCAAAGCATATGGATGCAGAAACAAAACATATGGGTCTCCATGTGTTAAAATGCTATTCAGAATGAAAAATATATAAGTGATAGGAAATATAACGTGCTTTGCTGGTACAATTAAACCAATTTGGAATGTTGCTTGAAAATCAGGGAATGTGATTCTTCCACTCTGAGGTCTTACCTGGATTAATGTGTGTAGTTTTGGGCTCCACAGTTCAAGAAGCATGTGGATAGCTTGGGAAGAGGCCAGTGCAGAGCAACAAACATGATTAGCAGCCTGGGAGGCAATATTTTGAGGAAAGTTTGAAAGGACTCTGCTATTTAGTCTGGAGAAGAGAAGATGGGGGTGAAGGAGTGGGGAGTGTTATTTGATAATAGTCTTCAAATATTTGAAGGGTGATTCTAAAAATAATGGAGATGGGTTTTTCTTTGTGGCTGTAGGGGAAAGGAGTAGGAGCAAAGGCCTCAAGCTTCGGCAGGGGAAATTTAGGCTGGAGACTAGGAGGAACTTTCTGACTATGAGGGTGATCACACACTAGAACAGAGTACCTAGAAAACTTGTGAAATCTCCATCTTTGGAAGTTTTTAGGAGTAGGTTAGGCAGACATTTGGTTGGCATGGTTTAGAAGGCAAAGTAAATATCTACCTTTATAGACTAATTAAATAATAATATAGAGTACAAGCTGTCATGAAGACAGAGTGTAAGAGGGAAAGAGAAATTAAAATACAAAAGGCAAGGGAGCGGGGAGAGAGAGATGGCTGGAAGTGGCATGCAGTGCTAGGAGAGAAAAGCAAAGCAGCAGCAAAACCATAAGAACAAAGGGTGTCACAGTGGTTTAGTCAGGGATGCTCCTGCCTTGAGCAAGGGGCTGGTCTAGATGACTTTGTGAGGATCCTTCCAGATCTACTTGGCTATGATCCTATTGACTTTCAGCTGGCAATGGGAACATAATAATGCTACTTCAGAATAAAGGTTACTTTCAAAATATCAGATCAATGGATGTTGTGAAGTTACTGGCAAACCACTCAACAGTGCTTTTATTATTAACAACACCAGTGGACACATGGAGAGTGTAACATAAGAGGAACTTGTTTTCTTTTCAACTCCTAAACTGAGTAAATTCTAGGCATCAGAATCTGAAATACCTTCAAGCAGTAACTAAATAATGCAAGCAGTTTGTTTTCATTGCAAACTGTGTTAGTATTCTGTAACTATATTTGGCTGTTTTACTGCTATCTCAATCTTGGAACACCGAAGTGCCAACATCTCAATGTACACATACAGCAGCCTGCATCATTGATTTAACAATGAATTGAATTAACCTCTTTGCATGAGGGAAACCTGGAAAGAAATAATTTGCCAGCATAGGTATTTTCACCAAATGTATTATGGACAGAAAATATGTAATTTTTTCAGGGTAGTCTTTTTCTTAGAGAGAGAGTGCATTTTTCAATTACAGATTACCTCTTAAAACAAGAAGGTAAAGACTTATAGCTGAAAATTTACTTGTTTTTTTTTTTCCCTTTCTGTTATGGTTACCCTATAGTGATGATAATTAGTATGTAATCACAACCTGTTACTACGATCAACTAATGAATTATAACTCATAGATTTCTGTATTTTCCCTTCTTTGTTTTTATTTCCTCCATTAATTTTTTCTTCATTAATACCCCAGACTTATCTGTCTTATGCAATTTCAAGCTAGAGAAAACAAATTAAGAAAAAAAATCAGTTAATTGACTTTATTTGCCTTAATGCTGCCAGTCCATATTATCTGCTTTCTTAAATTGAGTTTGGGATTGCCAGCTTTAAGGGTATTACACTGCATTTTGGGTTGCTGCCAGCATATCCTGAGCAAATATATTTAAATCAAAGCTAAGCTGCTTAAAATATTCATGTTATGCTCTTAGTATGGTTTAGAGAAATGTGAAACCATTTAAGACTTGCAAACCTGTTATATGGCCAGAAAATATATTTGAACTGTCAGGCATATAGTCTAAATTGATAGTCACTGTTAACTTTGTCTAATAGGAAATGGTTTCATTGTCTTATTAGCAATGATACAGATAAAATGACCAATTCATTTGAAATTTTCTATTCTTTGGTATATCATATGTATTAGTGCAGTTGAACATTTTGATAAAAATATTTCAGGGAAAAGGTATATTTCTATATTTTGATTAGACAGAATCATACATATAGGGGATATGCTTGGCTCTAGATTTTGAACACATAAATACATGTTTTATATGTATGTATAAGGCTTTAAAATTCAGATTCAACAATGTGTTGATTGAAAAATCAATTTCTTTTTTTAAAAATAAAAAAAAAATCTTAAGTATTCATGATTAAATATTAAGGGTATTTTGAGGGGAACATTTTTCTTTCCTGCAACATAAGAAAAATCAGGCATTTAAACATTCTTTATGAGGAAATCTCCAAGCATGTACTTTAAACAAAGTACAGATTCAGCTTTCTGTGTTATTTGCTAACAAGAAAAGGATACATATATTTATCGGCACATGATGAAATGGCACATGATAGACTTTGAGAAAACTGATTTTACTCCAGCCCCTCTCTTACAGTGGGATGGGTAACAGCTACATTCAAAGTCTATTGGACTTGGAAGAGGATTACAGGACACACATAACTGAAAACTCAGATTTTCTGAGTCCTTCAGTAGAAAATCCTACTGAAGTCAGTGGGCATTCACCTTGATCAGGACTGGTAAAAAAATTAAGTGTCCGGATTTGGCACAAAGCAAATATTTGCATGGAAGAAAATGTTTTATTTAACCTTTTTTTTGGCATCAGCTCATGTAACAATGCAAAGTAGCAACCTTTTACAAACTGTTAATTAAGCCACACAGAAGAACAGAAGGCTTCTAGCCTAGAAACCAAGTTGATGTGGCCACTTCTCCTTCAAAAGAAGATAAAAAATATGAAGATTTTTAAAAAAGGAAGAAGTGTGTTCTAGGGTACATCTTCCCCATGCTACCCAGGTCTACAGCTGGGACTGATTGCATTTTCAGCAACAACCTTGGAAGAATGCTTGTGTACTTGGAAATGGGAGGTGGGGAAAATTAAAAAAAAAAACCTATGAGAAAAATGAGGTAGGAAACAGCCCAGAGAAGTGACAAGGAAGAAATGGTCCCAGCTGCTTTATGTCAGATTCCTTAGCTGGATCCCAGAGGAGTCAGTAAATTTCCCCAGACAGTCCCAGGTGGTTTAATAAAGTCCCCAAAAGTTTGAATTCAATGAGTTTGAGAACATTCGACCCTGGATAAGGAATAGGCCTCTTGCCTCATCATACTCATTGCTACAGGGAGAGGGTAGACTGGCCTGGCTGGATCTATAACCAAACCGTAAGATGAGGATTGGTGCCTGGTTAGATAAAGGGAAAGTGAATCAAGCTCACTGACATTGTTCTCAACTGTGAGACTGTTTGTGGATGAAAGTTGGACTTTGACCAGGTATGACTTCATTAAGCATTTGTGCTCCTCTGTTTTATTGAAATCCAATCATGTTAAGTAAAGATCTACTCTATTTTGGAAGTAATTCTGGGCCTCAAACCAAAGTCAAATTTTAGTTAAAGCCAGTCTCCATAATGGGGCAAATTGTAACTCATATACTAATCATCTGTGTAATTTCAGATGGGATTAAAATATGGGTGCATATTTTGTGGCTGGAACCTGTCTAATTTAAAACTGAAACTCTCGTGTTGAAAGATTTTTCTTACAGGCTCTAAAAGCAACAGTCTGAGCTGGGATAACATTCAGTATGGGCAAGGAGTTAATTAGGGACCCTGTAGTGTCTGAGTATTGGACAATATATATTGTAGTGTCACAGCTGTCATGTCAGAACTAATTATAGGCCAGATTGTCTTGACAGTTACATGTGTGTATTACTATAGTACTCAACTCCTGTTATTCTGGATTTACGCTGGTGTATAAAAAATCAACAACATAATCTATCCCTTAAAATGTTTTTTTTTGTTGTTTACTTGGGATGCTTAATAGCCTTTCATTTTATATTTTGTATTTTGAAGTTCTGTGGGTTTTATACTTAGACATCTATTTATCTATAGATGGACTCATGAGTATGTGTACAGACAATTGTAAGCCTGATCTAATGCTCACTGAAGTCAATTGAACAACTTGCATTGCTCTTAATGGATTTAGATCATTCCCTATAACAAATAGAATGGGCAAGTTTTGTACTCGACTTAAATAAATGTATCCAGAGGGATTCAAAATTGAGTGCGAAGAATGGATATGAATAAACTAGAGCATAGTTTATGGCATAGCAAATCTACAGCATAATAAAAGCTACACATATATACTTTTAAGAAGCCACAATCATCTCGTTTCATAAAATAACTAGACTTTTATTTTCTGAAATCAAAAATAGCAAAAATCATGAATACAGCAAAGTAGCTATTAATGAAGATAAAGAGTTATCTGAAGAGATTATTATTAAAAGCGTGTGCATTTGGTTGCAGTTTCCTAACCTATGACATGAATTGCTTGAACTCACTACATCAGTCAAAAAATATCTTTACAAAAAAATCCATTTCTGATGGCTATTAAATATCATTTCACTGCTGATAGTGTACAAGAAGCACTTGAATGATATTTGGAACAGTAAAAATAATGTACAAACTTCAGTATATTGAGCATTTATAACTAGATAACAATGTTTTTATTTTAAAAGAGGCTCTGTCTTCTGAGGTCAATAAGCCAAATTCTGCCCTTATTTATACTAATGGACAATTGTCTTCAATGACATTGTTCGGCTGAGTGTAAAAGAAAAAATCAGCCTAATGAATTTTAGATGAAACTTGTAGGTCAGATATTGAATTTTAATATATAAAAGCCTGGGAACACAAATGTGTGTCATTCTGAATCAGTATTCCCAACATTACTAGTACATTGGTAAGAAAAGGGTAAAGTACTTAACATAATTATTGAACATCCTCTAGGAAAACAAGCATGAAAATAGCTGGGTAATAGTAAACCCTTTGAAAGTAATTATATGGTGAAACTAGGTAGAATCAAGCAATCTGAGAATGGTAGCCTCTGGATGTATTTTCCCTCCCAGATATTTAAAATACAGATAGCTAATTTGCATGTGCATATATACCTCTGCAATTCAGGCTCTCTCTTCTGAATCAGGCCTTTTTGTAGCAATACAAAATGCTACTGTAACTCTCATTTTCCTAGACTGTCACTTTGATTGCTTCACCCCTCCCTTTGCCTCCTCCTACTAGCTCCTCCTTCATTATATCAAACATGTTGTTACTCTGAAGACGCTTTGCAGCCTCTTCCCTGTTCTGTCAGCACTCACTGAATTCTCCATTTTTGCCTCTAATTTTAGCCAGTGGTGCCAGCCTCCATCACTTGCTTGTTAAACCTTTAGACAAGCTCTTTCAGGTTTTATTCACCTAGGGAAGAGCTCCCCAAAAGCCACCTCATTATTGTCCTTCAAACCCATCTTTAATTCTATCCTTTTACAGCGTTTCTAATAAAACCTGGAGATGATTAGTGTGTCTAAGTGCTGAGATCACTGCCTATTAGCTGACTGACATTGCCTTCTGTTACTTCTTGTCTGTCTATATTCATCTGTTGTCCCTTGTCTTTAAATTGTCCCTTATACATAAATTGTACATTTTTCTTGGGCAGGAACCATCCTTTTGTTTTGTGTGCAGTGTCTAGTGCAATAGGATCCTGTCCCAAGACTGTGGCCCTTACATGCTACAATACTACTACTAACCTTCTTACATAAGGCATATAGGTTTTAGTAAGAATTTAAAATGCTATGTTTTGGGTGTGTCTACATATTCATTAATGCACAGTGGTTACTGAGCATTTAATTAAATACTAAATAAATACGTCATAACTGTGCATGATACTACTGTGCAGGAGCCTAATAATACTGTGCAGTAAAGTATTAAAAAGTCCACATATTTTCAACAGTAAAGCTTTTTAGGAACCTAAAGATCTGTTTCTGTACACACCCAGACTTTCTCCTTTACACTATCTCCTTTTCAATTAGGATTTATAATTTATGAGTCAGATCTTGGGCTTAGGGCATTTTAACCCAGGTCTCTCATTCGCGGGGTGAGTGCTCTTGTGACTATTATTTACAATATGGGTATGCCAGAGTCCTGTGCAAACCTTCAAATGTAATTATGCATCTAATTTTTATCTCAACTGCCACACCTGCATTCAGAAGAGTTACAGTTATATCTTGACTGTGCAACCATGGGTGGATCCTGGATTTTGAAAGGCAGGTGGAGGGGTACATCATTACATATAACATGACACATTTTTCTCTAGTTAAACAGAAACTAGCTTTACTAATATAGTGCCAGCCCCCTAGCATATTATTCAGTTTAAGATCAGAGGAAAATCAAATATAACAATCTGAATGTGCAATATTTCCTAGATTATATATAAAATTAAAAAAACCTGCAACAAACTAGGCAAAAACTAGTCAAAATAGTCAAATGATTAATAGATTTATAGATGTTTGGGTCAGAAGGGACCTCAGTAGATCATCAAATCTGACCCACTGCCCTGGGCAGGAAAGAGTGCTGGGGTTAGATGACCCCAGCCAGGTGCATGATATTGCATCATTAGTCCTATAGTCATTGTAGTTAAATGTATGTCTTTTATTTTTATTTGGAATCACAAAATTAAATATAGACTTATTGCATGTCTTTATACTTCTCTGTTAATTAATTCTATTTCTGAGTTATTATTACTGTACCTGAGATAAAGTTTTTAGCTAGAAATAAAACCAGTCTCCTGTCCTGTGAAAATATGAGAGAATCATTAGTAGGAATAGCTAACTGATAGCAAAACTGCAGAAAAAAATGATAGTTTGAGTAGTAGAACATCAAGACCATTAAGAAAGGTAGAGGGTTGATAATACCTCCGCTGTGAAAAGAAGTGAGCAGGAATCAGGGAGATGATAATGAGCCATAAAGTCATTTGGCTGGCTGAATAGAAATGCTGTTGCCTCTCCCAGCCAGTTAGTTTAAAAGTTGGTCAGAAAAGATATCAAAGCGGGGTGTAACTGCATAACTCCATCACCCGGGAGTGCAACTAAGGGACATACATAGTTTATCACAGACAACATAAGCAGCGCTACATGAATGATGCCATTTTGTGTGTAACTGTTCATTTGTTCCTCATTTCCATATTTAATCCCCACTGCTGCTGAAATTGAGTGTATAGTTGCTGTCACATGTTTGTATACACCGTTGGGTTGTTTATATTCTGATGATCAAGCCCTTAAACACCCAGTCTGAGCTGCCAGTTAAACATTGTGATTCTTCCCGAAACGCATGAAAACTCACATGAGTTTTAGAAACCTGCTGAGCCAACTGGCAGGATTCCCTGTACCGAGTCTCAGAACCAACTTGTCTCAGAACCAACAGTAAATTACACCACCTGAGAGCCTTAGCTGCATCTATTGCTATTTAAAAGCAAACCCTCTCCTTTTAAAGATAATGGTACCTCTAGACCCATGCTCTGCTTATTTATGAATAGCTGCAGTAACTTTCTAGCCTCCTAAAAACTGCATTTTCTATTACCTTATATGAGAAAAATACTTTATAAGAATATATCTTGTAACTGTAGTTTCCTTGACTGAGAGGAAAATGAAAGTGAGGGACGGGTTCTGTTATGGTTAACAATTTATTCAGTTAGTAACTCTGGTGCTTCAATATGGAGCATTTCAATGCCCAGTTGGGCCCTAAAAAAAGAATCTGTAACCAGTCAGGCACTGAATCTAAAACACGTGGGAAGTTAAATACCTCAGCATGAGCATGCTGATCAAGGAGATGCCTAATGTGAGAATGACCAATAGGAAGGTAGTCCATACAGATTGCTGAGGACAGAGGTCTTCTTGCTCAGACAGAGGAGATAGACATTCAGTTCCTTCCCACACCTTGTGTGAGTGCTGCTGTCACTGAACTATTGGAGAACAAGGTGTGGGATATTATTATCTCTTCCTCTGGCTGTTGCTATTGCTGTATTTTATGTAGCTCACAATTGAGAAGGCATGCTCTGAGAATCCCTACAGGATCAAGTTCCTCAGGCAAAACTGGCATGAAATTCTCAGTTTGTGAATGCTGATGGAGTTCACGCTGGAGCTAGGTACTGAGGTTGACTGCTTAGCTCTGTCACCCCTGAGGCACATCTGTGCATGAGCAGAAGTAGACCATTAGGCTCCTGGATAACTTTTTAATATCAAAAGTACCATTTGGTACCTCTTGGCAGCGCAGCTGGGTTTTGATATATAGGCACCTAAATTCTTCCTGATTTGAATTGCAACTTTAGAAATTATAGGTATTTGTTAGCAGAAGGGATGAAACTGAGAGTATTATTATTTTTTAAGCTGAAAGAAAAGCAAAGAGTTATACTAAAAGTGAATGTGTGGCAGTCATAAGCATATTCTTCTTTAGTATATAGTTTCTTTTTTGGCGACTTCTTCAAGCTACTTTATGAAATTTAACATGCAAATTGAAGGCTTTGGAACATTCCCAAGATGTTTAGTGTTTAAAAATGGATTGCAATACACTTCATAATTTTCCAAGGAACACTTCTGCTGGTTTGCTGCTAAAAAAACACAATTTAAAACTGGCACTCCTAGGAAATGAAACATTACATTTTCTTTATACATTTATGTGTCTTGACCTCTTCTCTTGCGTTTCGTTCAGCTTGTTTCTGAGTCTGATTGCCAATTCCAGGTTCTGTTCTTGCTGTGTCACTCATCAGTGGCTAAGCCCCTCTAAGACCTTAAGTGTTACACTTACCGTGTTCCTGTAAGAAATGACAGAATACTGCAAAAGCTTATGACTTGTGCTTTTTAAAAAAAATATTTTCACATGTCAAACTGCACATACTTTAGAAACTCCTAATGGGGTAGATGAGTATATGATGATTTTGTTGTCATCCTGTCTTTTTTTAAAGAATGATGACTGCAGCTACAACCACCTTTTCCCTCCACTGTTCCAACTAATTTACAAGGAAAAAGATAAAAGTTAGAAACTTTGATACAGCTTTGAAACTGATAAAATCTATGATAAATTCTAGATTTTAAACTATTATTAAAAACTAAAGATAAAATTATTATTTCTCTTATTATTAAGCATGAGAATTTTGATCAAATGCTCAAAGATAAAATTATATTATACAGATCAAATTACAAAGATAAATATCTTAAGGTATAGGTGAGCAAGTTGAATTCTTCCTGCTACTATAAATCAGGAGCATGGGAGAGGTACTTCATCTTAGATGAGAGTAGCCAATTTTGCAATCATTCATCTACCCTGGATTTTACCACAGAGAAGTCTACATGAATTCTAGGCATGACAGTTATTCCATGTAAGAACTGTCATGCAGTTGGTCTGACTGATTGCCCAATAGAGATGGATGGAAAAACTTTTCATTATATTTTTTCCTGTTGTAAAACACTGTATAGTAAACACTGAACTATTTTGTAGAATCATATTGGTATTAGAGGGTGACACTTAACCCCTCCAAAATATTCTGACGCTTGCTTGTGATATGAATATTAGGCACAGCAGTAACCTGAATCTAGGTGTTGTTCTCTTATTTTAATTTTTAATTTTTTGTTGTTCCCTGAACTTGGAGCTACTTACCCACACAGACATGCCTTTTAAGTAACACCATTAAAATTGCATGACACCAAATCAAGAGAAGTCCAAAAACCAAACCATGAAGCAACACCTATGTAGAAATTTTATATAAAATTATGAAAGTGAATAGGTTAACTTATAGTAGGATTAAAAAAGACTGCCACATAACTAAAAATTGACATTAAAATTAACATCAACAATAAAATTTACATTAAAAGTTTTCCTACAAGTGAATTATCATGGATCATTAGATTGAATGCTCAGACAGAATCCATTAATTTACGTATTGTATTTTTAATGCTGAAGGCCACTTTGGCAAAGCTTGTAATTTATTTTAAGTGGCCACATCTATGCAAGTGGCTGACGGTGTAGTAGTTACCGTGGAGTCATTTAGTACTTGCTTAACCAAGTACTAAATGACTGCACAATAACCAGCATTATTGCACAATCCTTTTGCCACACGATTATTTTTGTCCGGGCCGGGCGCGAACCCGGGCCCTTTATTGCGCTGCACGCGGGCTGTGGCCGGCAGCCCGGGCACACCGGGTCGGAGAGGGCGGGCGCCGAGCTAGAATTAGGCACAAAATGCTTAATGGTTGATTTTAAGATTGTTTACTTACACCGAGATGGTTGCGGTGCAGGCTGAAAACTTGCTTGAGTTGCGGTTACAAACAGAAAGAACACGAACAATCATGTGGAGTTTGCTAGGCTCCACGCAGACAGAACTCCGGATGTCCAGGACAAGCGCGCCTCAAAACTCGTCGATACGTCTTATAAAAGGTTACCGCTCGAAGACGGGAAGAGGTGGGCGGTGGATCAGGCCGCCAAACTCCTCTGAGTAACACACAGGGCTTCGATGACCCTGCCGCGCACCCAGAGTCCCCACGAGATGGATGTGGAGTCCTCTTCGGCTTGGGCGGAAACTGCTCAAGCCTCTTATGTGGCTAGCAGGCCAATCGCTAGCCGCCACGTGGGAATAATTTAGCACTAGCCAATAGCGGGACACTAATTTGCATCCGAATGGCGGGAACTCTTTGCACCGTGCATTTCTGTGTTGCAAAGGGAAAATGCATCCTGCAAAGACAGCTGCAAAGTGGCGGGAACTCTCTCCTTTGCACGCGGGTTCTCTGTGCAGCAAAACTCCACGGTGCAATGAAGCTGTAATCCCACGGGGATAATTCTAGTGCCGAAGCACACACAAAATCAGACCTTTGGGTCATGACATCCCCCCTTGCTGAAGGCACAATAGAATTATACTTCAAATCCATCATCCGGGTTATTAATAGCTCTGTCAATGGTTCGTGAAACTAAACGAACAAAAACAAAATCAGTTAACAATAAAAGTTCGTTCTCAAGGGATCGAATCAAATAATAGCCGGCACACACACATATACACATAATCACATTCGTAACAAAAAACTGGATGATCAGGGCTTCAGTGGGCGTCATGGTGGAATCGCACGTCAGGCCTTCGCTCCTTTCGGTGATGTTGTCCCTCTCGGGGCCTCTCTCCACCACACACTCCGAATCCCGGATCTATAAAAGAACTTTCTTAAAATGGTTATTTTACTATTATTTACAAAATCACACGGAACCACACGATAATGCAGTCGATCAAACTTATTATCACTATTAAATACAAATATGTAAACACGATTCTATACTGGACAGCTCTTTCTCTTTTCAGACTCAGCAACTCGACGAAATCGTCGAGGAGTCGTCGTCACCTTCTTCTAGGTAATGAAAACCTAACTCGTAGGCTAGCTGCCATTGTCCCGCGTCCCCCCAAATCCGAAGCTGTCACTTATTAAGTCCAGAATGCTGCAGGAGGAATCCAAACATGTATCACTCCTGTTGCGTTCTCTGGCGTAATACTGGACGTTCGGATTCGTGCCGTCTTGTGTTCTGAGCCTCAGTTGGGCGTTGACATTCCCGATCACTGGACAGTCTTGGCTCCATTAGGACGCTCAGTCTTAGCAACTGATGAAGGAGACTACTCACAGGATGATCGACCATTGGGTTAAGCACAATTCTCAAAACCACGATGTTTCTTTGCCCATAGACTTTAAGACAACTGTCTATGCTGTCGAGGGTCACTGGAACGGTTCCAGGGTCTCGCAGGTGACGATGAGACCATGGTCGCATTCGCTGGAGCGGTGTTAGTCCCAGCGTACAGGCTCTTGGGTTCCAGGCGCAATACGAAACTCCTATAATAGCCAGTACAAGCTGTTTTGCACCGGTGTGCTCTGGTCGTCCGTCATGCCATGCATGGGCCTTCTGTTCGATCATTCCTGCCACAAGCGCTGGAATTGGAACAGGCCAGTGGACGCTAAACGCCACCATGTCGATGTCAGTGACATGTCCTCTACTCCATGAAGCTTGTCTCACCAAGAAGCTTGCTTCTTTCTGGTCCAGGAGGTCGGACCCAAGCTCCACGACCAGACGTCCCAACCACACAGCCAGAGTTTCCTCAGGTCAGATCCTGGATTCTCTACACAAATTTTGCAGTTCGGCTCTGGAACGAGCGTAATAGGTAGTAGCATGAACTGCACTCTGCGGATCGATGACTTGGCTGCTTGATGCTGCAGGCTGATCAATTTCTTTGCGAGTCGTTGTTGTTGCTGTCTCTGTTGGAGCTGTAGTTATTGTTACAGTGGGGGTTGTTGCTGTTTCAGGCGGGAGGGGCAGATGCACTCCTCTGCTCGACTCCCCCTCCCGTCGGCAGAGGGGCGTGGTCGGCAGAAGCGGCGTTACGTCACTGGGCGGAGTCACCGGCCGAACCCTCGCGGGTTCTACCGAAGCTCCATCCCTCTCTTCCGGCTCCTCCACGCGGTCTTCTCTCCACTCGGCGCCATCTTGTCGGGGCAGTTTAAGATCCCCTTTCTCAGCTGCTTCTCTGACCGCCTGAACAGCCATACGCAGCTGGGTCTTCAAACTTAAAGTTTTATTCATTAGATCTGTCATAGTCTGAAAAGTTGCATTTAATTCTCCCCCTTGTTGCACCGTAGGACCACTCTCTCATCTACGGTGCGGTCCTCCGTCTCCGGGTTTTTGCGGAGCTCGAATGGACGATCGCGACCCCTCAGTTTAGGTATCACCATGCAAGGGGAGAGCCATCTGATCGGTATCAGCTCTCCCATCTCCCGGGCACACCGTGAGCAACAGACATGCTCCTGGGTGGGGGTCGGGCTTACTGCGCTCGCCGGGTCGACTTTGGCGAGGGTCACAATATCGAGGGGCCTGTACAGGACCCGCTCATCGCCCATGATACACCTGAACGCCGCAGGGTGAAGATATACTTCTTTCCCTTCTAGGGCTCCGGCTTCGGGAGCTCCCTCTTCTCTCTTTAGCGAAAGGTGTTCATGGATACATCTCCTGCCTGTTCCGCCCACCTGGTGGTACGCGATGTGCGCCTCCAGTTCCACAACACTTGCTACGTTGCGTCTCCCACTTTTCCAAGGGCAGTTCTCAACTAATTCTAACTCTAGCGAGTCCTCTCCTGATCCCATCCTCGTCACCATGTGCTGGCCGGGCGCGAACCCGGGCCCTTTGTTGTGCTGCACGCAGGCTGTGGCCGGCAGCCCGGGCACGCCGGGTCGGAGAGGGCAGGCACTGAGCTAGAATTAGGCACAAAACGCTTAATGGTTGATTTTAAGATTGTTTACTTACACCGAGATGGTTGCGGTGCAGGCTGAAAACTTGCCTGAGTTGCGGTTACAAACAGAAAGAACACGAACAATCACGTGGAGTTTGCTAGGCTCCACTCAGACAGAACTCCGGATGTCCAGGACAAGCGCGCCTCAAAACTCGTCGATACGTCTTATAAAAGGTTACCGCTCGAAGACGGGAAGAGGTGGGCGGTGGATCAGGCCGCCAAACTCCTCTGAGTAACACACAGGGCTTTGATGACCCTGCCACGCACCCAGAGACCCCACAAGATGGATGTGGAGTCCTCTTTGGCTTGGACGGAAACTGCTCAAGCCTCTTATACGGCTAGCAGGCCAATCGCTAGCCGCCACATGGGAATAATTTAGCACTAGCCAATAGCGGGACACTAATTTGCATCCGAATGGCGGGAACTCTTTGCACTGTGCATTTCTGTGTTGCAAAGGGAAAATGCATCCTGCAAAGACAGCTGCAAAGTGGCGGGAACTCTCTCCTTTGCACGCGGGTTCTCTGTGCAGCAAAACTCCACCATGCAATGAAGCTGTAATCCCACGGGGATAATTCTAGTGCCGAAGCACACACAAAATCAGACCTTTGGGTCATGACAATTTTTAGCTGCTACTGCACAGTAGCAACATGCTACTGTGTAGTAGCTTGTTACTACTATACAGTAGCGTCACTGTCATGGTTCGTGCCCAGTGATGGTATGTCACTGTAGCAATGGGCTGCAGCTCAGTAGCTTGTTGCTACTGTTCTGTAGCATCTTGTGTAGATGCTCCCAGTATGTATTAAAACAGGGCTATCAAACATATGGACCATCGACTGGGTCTGGCCCATGGAACTAGATGATTTAGCCTGTGGGTCTCGGACCAACCCCACCTGCCATGCAGTTTGTCTGGTACTTGGGATGAACCTGGTGCTGTGGGCACTGTTAAAGCATGGGGGACTGGAGCAGGGCATGTGCTGCATGCAGTGCCCTGCTGAACTGACCCTGTGCACTGGCTCCAGCATACACATATGGCCTGGGATCCAATCTAGACTGGCCCCAAAGCCAACATGCAGGTCTGGTCTGGCAGGGCACTGCATACAACACATGCCCTGGGATGGTCCCCTGAGTCATGAGCACTGTTCATGGTGTCATCCAGACAGTGTGCCACCTGCAGGGTCTAAACTAATGTTAATAAATTATTGACCTTGAATTTAGGGATAAATTGATTGAAGTCAATAGAGTTATATCCGTATGAGAGAGAAATGGGGCCAAATGAGTTTTTTTTCCTCAAAACATAGAATTATACAAAGTTAGGGTTGGAAAGGACCTCAGGAGGTCATCTAGTCCAACTCCCTGCTCAAAGCAGGACCATTCCCAACTAGATCATCCTAGCCAAAATTTTGTCTAGCAGGGTTTTGAAAACTTCCAAGGGTGTTTTATCCTTCTGAAATATCAGATATACAAGAGAAAAATATTCCTTGCATTGCATAAAGTTCTGAATTATAATACTGGAGTAATAAGACTTATGTACAGAGAAGCAACGTTCTAAATTCTGTGGCTGTTTCTGGCTTATGAATATTTCTTCATCAAACACAATGAAGCAACTTAAGTATTACAGTTAGTGGCCTATTGAGTTATGAATAAGATTTGAAACTGCATGCTTTGAGGTCACAGTATGAACCTCTACCAGTTTAGTCAAAGGAATAATTTCATTAACTGTTAGCAATGTTGGCTGAACTAGAAGGTTATGCCTTGTTTAGATAACTGGAAAGGGCTAAGCGCTAAAACTGTCTGAAAACTTCCATGTCTTTAAAAGTTCGAAAGTTACCCAACAGTATAGAGGTCTTCTGCCTGGTATAAAGCAAGACGTGATACAAAACAAGTTAGTATTATAATGTGCTTGAGACAAATGTTTGGGGCAAATAAGTGTTTAGGACAAATCAAGATGATATTGGGATGTGTTAATTTGAAATGAAAAAATATGACTAACACAATCCAAACAAAGCTTCAAAGCTATTGATTAGCATTATTTCTCTTTAGTCAGCAAGCAAGGTAGTATAGCAAAAGTACTAAAATATTTGCCTAAAGGATGGTGAATATAATTTAAATACTTTGTATAGTATTGTCCGAATTATTGCTCCTATTAAATCATACAAACTAAACAGGGTTGCATGAAAGACACAAATAGAAGTGACAATTTTTGCCCAATTTGCCCCCTGAAAGCCCTCTGCAGCCATAAACAAACACAAGTGCCTGGCTGCAGAGCGCTTTAAAATCCCAGGCTTTTCCCCACTGGCTACTCAAGGGGCAGAAGTGTTGCCAGCCCCTAGCCCCAGGCTAGCATTCTGTGGCAAGGGGTGTGTGTACAGTGCATGCATCTGTTGATGATACAGAGCTTTTCAATCTCCCTCCCTGCTTCTTGATACTGTCTGCAGCAAACTGACAAGCAAGCAAGCCAGCAGGGAGTTGATAACTGTGTATCATCCCATCAGCAAAACAATAGCCTCTCTCCATTAGTACAAACTCTTCTTATTACCAGAACTTTACCAGATGACTTAAAAAGCCATAAGTGGACGCTGTTCTGTCTGTCTGTCCCAGTGAAATTGGAGACACACAGGCAGACACCTCTCAGCATTAGCTAGCATACTGCATGCCTAGGGTCTGTGGGGCTGGGGTCTGTGCTGTGGGAGATAGGAGGGGGGGGGGGTTCCTTGCTTGAGCAGTGAGCAACAAGTGGGATTGGGGCAGGGGAAGCCAGGCAGAGCCTTCTGTACCTGCAATCTCTGCTAGAACTCTGGCTAGGGAGCAGAGAGCCCATCCCAGAGAGCATGCCGGGATGCTGGGGTAGTCTGGGAAGGGGTCTGGGACAGATATTGCATAAACCGGTTTGACCCAACTCAATTAAGTCTGATACTACATTCAACAAGGTTTATCTTCAACCAGTTTCAGCCATTTTGAAACTGGTTTATGTGCACTGAACTTATGTTCTGTTACAGGTTTAAACCAGTTTCTGATTATTTAAACCAACGTATGTGTAATGCATGTCCCTAGCCCTGGAGATCAGTTGTGTGTTTTTCAATCACTGTCCATTGATCTGCCAGGCATGCTGAAGTCAAACACAGGCTTTCCCCTTGTTCAATCTTTATGGCCTAATACCCATGAAGTATAGCTATTCAAGACAGCCCTTTCCACCCACTGTGCCCTGCTGCCTAGGCTGACCAGGCACAGTGGTTGGAGAGAGCTGTCTTGATTTGGTGGGACACTGCCTCCCAGCCATGTGGAGATCAGGACCTGTCCCAATCTCTATGTGGATGGGAAGTAGTTGCCTGGCAACCAGGACAGCTCTCTCAGCCATGTGGAGATCGAGGTGGATCCCAAGCTCCACGTGGCTGGGAGGTAGTATCCTGCCAAGATGGGACAGCTCTCCTCACCCACAGTGGTCCCCTCCTGTGTAGGCTTACTGGGAGCAATTTGCTCCTGGTCAGCATCTATACCTCTGCTTTGGCCCATTAGTTTAATGACCTGATTTCTAGTACCTGTATCTACAGGTACTAGAAAATGGCATATTAGACTAATTCTAGTGTGTAGTAATTGCTGCGCACATGTAGATGATGATGCTTTACTGTACATTATTTTAGTTTAATGTGCAGTAAAGTGTCTCATGTAGACACACCCTCCTAGTCCTACGTTTTCAGTCAGTGTGAAGTTAGAAGTGTCATTTAGTTTGCTTGTGTCTTGACATGAGCACCATGAAGAAGGCTGAAATTCACACATTGGTTTTGCAAATGTGTACAGGTAAGCATTCAAACCAAAAAGAACCTCAGACATTTTGGGGATTTAGCTGCTAGTTTCAGTATGTCAATATTTATCTATGAATTTTAAAAAATATTTTCTGGGACCTACCTAGTACCTACCTGGTATTAATATGGGCCTGATTAATGCTTTGAGGATCCATTGAGAAACCTATATGTCAGGAGAACAAGCGTAGAACTTACGGTTGAATACTTGATGGATATCAGGCCATAGAGACTGAATAAGGGCAAAGCCTGTGTTTGGCTTCAGCGTCACTGACAGGTCAATGGACGGTGATTAAAAAACAACCCAGACTTTTTTGTATTTGATGTGCAAACACAAAATGTATAATTTCAGGCTTAATGAGTGGATATACAATGTGTCTTGATATCACCACTTAGCTATGAAGGCTGACCCTTTTGTTTTGATCCTCTTTTTATTCTTTGTATTATTGTAGACAAATGTATTCTAAATTTTAAAACTGATTTATGATTATGAGAGTCCCACTTGAGAGACATTAAAGGTGCCTGTTCATGACAAAGTGTTGACTTCTTGCCTTCTGAAAATTGGGCCTTTTGAAAATTGTGCCTGTTTAAAATATCTAATGCTGGAAATCACAACATTGTATTTCTCAGTTTAGGTTAACTTTCACTGCTTAATATAGTATTGCTAAGGGGAAACAGGAGAGTCCTACAGTCTAATTGCTGCTTCCTAGAACACATGCTAAACATTCCTTAGTTTTGGAATAAGAAATATTGGCACAGTTCTAGAAGCTAATTTGGTAATTACCCAATTAATATATACACATGCTACTTTCTTTTTCTATACAGCTATAAATGTATTTTCCTCAACATTTTTATAATATAATATAAAGAGAAAGTGTAGTATCCATCAGACTCTGGAAGAGATCAACTGAAAGCAAAGTGCCTGTTAATAGCAGATGTATCACTACTCTGCTTGCCTTAGATAAATTGCTATGTCTATAGAAGTTACTTTTAGGAGATTGTACCTTCCAAAATTGTGTGTGTGAGGGGCTATAGGGCATAGGGGAGTGCAAAATCCTGTTGTCCCAACTTTGTTTCCATTTCAATGGAATATTTCTGATACACTCAAAGTATCTAGTCAACTTTTGAGTGATTACTCTTTTGTACTCCATTGTGTATTTACATTCTGGATGGGATAGTATCTAAGAGTTGTAAGTTCTTCACGACTGTGACAGCTCATCTACTTTCAGCTCATCAGAATGTAATGTAAAATCTTTTCTTTCTTGAGTTTCTGCATCACTAGATTCTTAGCAAAACCTCCAGGCTACTCACAATATATGTTATTTCACAAATAATGAGGACACAGTAGCTCCTTGAGGGGTAATTTGTATAAAGGTGCATAACTTTTTCTACTTGATTCATTCTACAGATGCAGTAAAATAGCAGGCATGTATTTCAATAATCATTGTGATTAAAATAATTTACTATTTAACCTGTGTGAGTGTACTGCCATTGCCTCCAAATTTGGTGGCAGTGGAGGCAGAATATTTTCATATTTAATTTTTTTTTTCACATTTGTATATGTATTGATAGCATGATTGCCCTATTCCTCATTTAAAAAGTGAATACAGAAAATGGGCATCTCAAGAAATGTAACTGGAAGCTTAATATTGAATATATATTGGCATTTCCAGAATGAAACAAGTTCACCCAGTTATGTGGGCAGTGTTTTCATATTTGTTTTTGATCCCTCATAGGCAAGAGACATCTACTCTGAGTTAGTTTGCTTTGAATAAACTGGAATCTCTATATTTAGTCATTTGCTAAATGCATACTGCCAGAAGTGAAGCCTCTGGAAGTGTTTAGTAACACATGAACTTGACAAGAAGCTCTTGATTAAGTTCAATTTGGATTCTCTTCACTAATATGGTTTAATATACATATTTGTTTGGTACATACCTCGTTTAAAATGCAAACAAGAACAAAAGCTTGCCTATTAGACTTGAGTATCGGACACTAGAGATGCCATAGGTAATAAAGAAATATATGTTAGCCTGGACAAAAAAAAACCTGATCTATGCCCATGGTGCTCTCAATTTTGACTTTAGATGAATGGCATGGGACCAGTCTATGGGCTGAATTAGGCCCCATGCTGCTTCTGCCCAGCCACGGCTGGCCTCCAGGGGACTGTACTAACCCACACAGCCTTTGCATGGCAGGATCAGGCCATATGTTACCCTGTACGCCTGATCTAGCATGAAGGGCTATAGACATGGGGCTTCCCACAAATCTGTGAGAAGCCTCGTGGGCCAGGTGACACAGCACAAGGGGACAGGCTTGTCTCATGGGCTAGAGGTTGAGCACCAAAACCATTTTAGGAAGGATGATAAGAGGTTCTACTGGGATAATTCCAGGGAACTTGTAAGTCACAATATTTTATTTGATATCTTTGTAACAGAAAAATAAATATTTAATTAATCATGATTATAGGGAATTGAAGGCAGAAAAATTACCCTTAATGATGGGGCTCAGATTCACCTCTATGACATAGGCATTATGTTTCTTCACCAAATATTTGCTGAACCATCTAGATGCAAAGGCTGAACCAGGCAGTGAGTGTGTTCCCCCTCCTTGAGCCTGCTCTCAGGCTAATAGAATTGTGGGGGCACTGAACAGGGAGGCAGATCTTTCCTACTGCAGCCTCTGTCTCCAGCTGAGCCTAGTCTCCTATGTAGCCCAGCTAGAGCAGGGCAGGATGCAGCCCTGGTCAGCTGCGGTCAGTGGGGAAAGTAGCAGTGGTGGGTGGGAGAGGAGAAGGACAGAAGGGGACAGGATATATTACTGATAGAGAGAGAATTCTTACCAACTTCAGGGACTTAAAAAAATCCCCAGATACTGCTCTTGATGCATGGTCCAAAACAGGGGGTGTGACCATGCTACTGCATCCTTTCTGGATATGCCCCTATCCAGATGTGATACTAGTTTACACTCAGTCTTGGAAGTAATGAGGACCTTATACAAGACCTGGTTAGAGAAAATAACTGTGGATCAAATGATGATGAGTTGATTCAGTTTAAATTAAATGGTAGGACAAGAAAAAATAGGTCTGCAACTAAGGTTTTCAATTTTAAAAGGCAAATTTTACTCATCAACGGGTTAGTATATGGCATGAGGAGCTCTGGGACTCAAATATAAAAGGTTTGGAATTTCTGTAAGTCAAAAGCGCAAAACTTATCTGGAAGTGCAGTAGCACCATTTATAGTGCTTTAAGTTTAATACCTGCTATTATGGCGCATTAATGAATATGTAGATGCATCCACAGTATTTCAGTTTGTCTGCTTAGGGACTGAAACAAAGAATATTTTTCAATAATCTGGGGCACAAATGGAAATGGCAAAAAAAGAGAAGGTTCTAGGCTCATTAGTTGATCAGAGGGTGACTATAAATTGTCAATGTAGTGTGGCAAATAAAGAAGCATTAATGCTGTTGTACAAGACACTAATGAGATCAGTGAAACCCACAATTTTGGTCATCTATGGTCAAGAAAGATTAATTTGAATTGAAAACCATAGGGAACTGCTAAGATGAGCTACTTGGATGATCAGGGGAATGCAGAACCTATCCGATAAGAGGAAACAAAGAGTCTAGAAAAATATAGGTGGAGACGAGACATGATAGATATCTATAAATAAATCCTGAGGTAATATCAGTGAAGGGGAAAAACTCTATGGGCTCCTACACACATGCTGGAGCCTGCTCTGATGTGTTGGAAATCCAGTGTGCACAAAAATTGATGCGCTCCGGCAGCCTTTCCACCACGCGGCTCCGTGCTGAAAAAATGGCGGCAGTGAACTTTGAAATAAACCACATTTGATGAGCTTTAGTTCAAAGCAGACTGCTGACATTTTTTTGGCATGGGTAGGTGTGACAACGCTGATACACATGATGCACAGCTACTTTTAATTAGCATGGCTTGCTAATTAAAGTGCCCAGTGCCACGTCCCACAGTACGTTTAAAAATGCCCCCCGTGTTAAAAGGGAAACAGGCCCTGTACAAATTTGAGCTAGAAATTAGAAGAGGGTTAAAGAATCCATTAAAGAAATGGTGTTCTGGAACCTCTGTGAGAATAGTGCAGGCAAGAAATATAACCGGTGATCAAACGTAGATAAGTTTATGAAATACATTTTATGACATGGTAGCTGGCAACAGCAAGAAACTGGATTCAGTGACCCAGGAGGTCCTTTTCTGTCCTGTCTTCCTATGTAGCTGAAGGGAATATAATGTTACCATAGTGACAACCCCACTGATTTTATTTCCCAGAACAGGCCTAGCTAGTCTGGAAAATGGAAGTAGTAGTTTCTCTTTATTCAGTATTTCCCAGCCCCAACCTAGCATTTTGACAATTAGATGGAAATGCTTTTGAATTCTTCAGCATACATTTACACAGCTGATTAACCATCCAAAACGTTAAAACACCTCTGTCTATTGTGTGTATGTTAATCAACAGCTTCTATTTTTGATCCAGTTTTGGCATTTGCAGTTCTTGTAGTAATGTGTAATCTTTATAGGATCAAAGAATGTCAATGTTTTAACATGAAAATATTATTTTAATAATTTTTATATCCCAAGTTTACCTTATTTTATATTCATTGGCTTACATACATATTAGTTGTCTTTGGATATCAAAGTGTTGGAGTGTGGAAAGAAAATATCCAAGTTTCAAAATAGCTTATATTATACCATAGTTGCTCTTTATTTAAATTGAGAAGTAGGGTAGGTATTAGCCTTTGATAAGATCTTAGCTTTTGACATTTTGGCACTACAGAAGTCTTAGCTGTGTCAGAACAAGTGTTAACTACTTACTAAATCGGGCCTGTTGTCTTGATATCCATGCATAAGTCCTCTTACCATTAATGGCATTTATGCATGTATATTTATGGAAGAGTAGGCCCCACAGTAAGTCTGCTGCATATTGTATTGATACCATATACATTTTGTGGATATGAGATCCTGAGGATGACAATATGCAATTTTAACACTTACAGTTAATGTTGTTAATGATCTTTTGATAGTGACGTTCTGCTCCTAATACTGGATGAAGAATATCATATCAATGCCTTTGTGATGATTTCTTATTGAGAGATAAGAGATAAAATGACCTCCTACTGTTTGAATTAGTGATCAGTCTATGCACAGCAGGGCATTATTCTCCTGCAGTGAATCTCCAATTTTCACTGCTCATGCCTTAATTTTTTTCAAGAAATCATCTGTATAAACTTAAAATAATGGGCTCTCCAACTAGAAATCAGCTTGTCTCCTTGAAAGCTCCAGGGAAGCAATAGGGTATCAAGAGTATACAAATTTCTAGGAGGGGAAGGAGGGGAAGCTGTAATCAGTAGTTGATATAAAGTAGTGTGGTGTCTGTCTCCTGTTCTAAGAATTGGAAATGTCCTTGTTATTGAAGGTAGCAACGAAGAAGCTTGAATATTTAATGAACTTCACTTTACATTCACATACACTTTCTTTAATTTTTTTGCAACAAAGAAGTTAAATGAAAGAAAATATTGTGTTCCTTCACAGCCCTTCAGGGTCACATATAGATTATAGCCAGAGACGTACTTAAAGCACACAGAGGGGGAGTAAAAATTGCTAACTGTCCATGGAGCCTGGCACCATTTTTGCGGTCTTTTCACAGAGACCGTCCCCCCTGCCACTGACTGGCTGAGAGGGCTGCCTTTCACACGGCCCTGCTCCTCACTGCTGATTGGTGGAGAGGGGCATGCCTGCACGAAAGGAAACCCTCTTGGTCAATCAGTGGTAGAGGGAGGAGGGGGCAGCCACCATCTTGGCTGCTTCCCTTCATGCCAGCAGCTTCTTCCCCTCCCTGCTGTGGTGGGTTGCACAGCCAGGCCACAGTGGCTGCTGGTTCCCACTGCGTTCCCACTGGGGGAACCAGCATTTATTTTTAGTATTTTTTTCCCCCAGTGATCCCACGCAAAATCTTGGGGAACACTAATTTTTGCAATGATCCTGAAAACTGACTTTTATGGTTTCCATGAAAATTGTGAAATGGCAAATTGAGTAGATCCCTAATTGACTCACTTAAACACCTTACTTATGCAAACTGATCTGAAAAGTATTTCTAAACATCTTAATAACCTACTAATGTATAGGAAGTGTTCAGCCTCCAATCCTCCCTGTTTTACTCTTGCAAATCTCCCATTATCCAAAGTAGGGAGAGTCAGATGTGGCCTGAAAACAACCATTACAAAACAACATACAGGTTAAGGAGTCACTAAAATCCTGATTCTGCCTATGGTTACCTATACGCCTAGTCCAGTTGAAACTAATGGGACCACTTGCAAGGATAGTGAGGAAGTACCAAAGGCTTTGTAGGATCTGGGATTAACTATAGAGAATCAAATACAAAATACAGATAGTTCGTGAAGTAAGAGAGCCACTAAATAAAAGAAAAAACCCAAACTCTTCTTTTACCTTGCCTTATTAAAAAATTGGCTAGGATTACTTGACAGTGGTCTGTAAAATTTAACTATATTTGAATGGTATTATTAGCTTTTTATATCATAGTGAATAACAGAATAACATGGTAAAATATAGTTTTACAGGAAAATACTATCTTACTGTGAACGCTTGAAAAGACAGCATTAGCAATTTCACTATTGATTCCAGTACTGGTTTTGTTCCTATTGTTTGGGTAGTAGTGTAGTTCTGTTTAATTCAGTAACACTTATGAGAAATGAATAAAATGGAGGATACAGGTGAAAAAAGGAAGGAAGGAAAATCTTCTTGCATGTGACAGGGATTCTGAGAACACTACAATCCATATAGCAGGAGCATTTGAATGCCAGGAATTTGTTTGCCAAAATGAATATTTTCCAAGCATTGTTCTACCCCTTGGAACAGCCACAAACATTTCTCACTCTGTGGAACAGTATTGTTTATTTTTGTCCAGAACCAATTGCTTTTGGTTCATAAAGCTAGGGACCACTTTTGAAGTCTGAGTAATTGAAAACAGTTCATATTATTAACACTAGGAAAAATGGGATAGTTGTTCATCAGCTGCCTTGTACATATATATACATTATGTATTTCCTTCAATAAGGAAGGTGACCACATTTTTTTTTACACAAAACTCCACAAATGTAGACTCTTAAAGGTGTAAATTGAGTGTATGAAAAAGCAGAGAAAATCTTTGTACTGTAATATGTTTTCCTGGTTTATATTCATAAGGATGCAACATGTGGGTGAAAGTAATTTTAAATTAAGTTCTTCCAATTCATTTGTCACTTCCAAAATACTCATGGAAATGAGATCCTTTACTCATACACATCCATCACAGATATTTGACTTAAGCACCAGTAACACTTCAGTTATTGCTCTAGAATACAAGTAATTGCAAGAAAACTTATATTAAACCTTCGGTCTGCACCCCCTACAAGACTGACCCAGATCTGGAATTCAAGTCATATACAAAGGGAATACATGTTCACAGCCCTTCCTTATTCCTCAGGCACTGCTGACTAAGAGAATATACACCAGATGCTGGAGAGAGCACAGAAGGACAAGGAGAGCAAGGACAATATGTTTCAGAGGAAGAAGACAGCCAGGTGCACTAGGGCATCATGCAACTCCTTAGGCAACTAACCCAGATGTTGCAGACTGTTATCAAGCAAAATGGCTTGGCAACCTTTGCACTTAATGGACAAATCCATATTCATGGCATCACTGCCAGCATCCTTACTCATGCCACTGCCAGCCAGCTTGTGGATGACAGGGAGAATGATACACGTACAAGCCTTTGAGTAATACAGGCTCTTCAAACAGCTTGGATTTTCCTTAATTGTGCGAATAATGGCTTCTTTTTACACAATAACTTCAAAATGTACTGTTCTTTACCTTGTTTGCTCTGAGTAATTCACTTTTATTGCCTTTTTATTTTTATGCAATAAAAATATATTTAAGATTCAAAATGAAATTTCTTGGAAATTGTACATACCAAAGTGCCACCCAGCTTACACTCCACATGAACTGATAATAGTAGCTTATAAATCATTTCAAATTCAGTATTCAAGCCATGCACAAAATAGCAACACCATTTGAGACACTCCTAAAATGACCTTTTATGGTCTTCCTCAGTGAAGCAGCTACTCAGCAGACTATCTACTCAGTTTCCCATCCTCTCTGCTGGCAAGGTTCCCCATTTTACTACAAAAATATTAATCTCAATTAAATAGTGATCCACCAGTCATTGCACACAAAAATACTTCTTCCTGTTTGAATACCTAGGGACAAGGGCTGTGTGTGTGTGGGGTCCAGCAAGGGGGCAGGATAATGGAAAGAGATGTGATTTAGTACAGTTTTAGAAGCTCATTGCTTCTAATGCCATATTATTTCCTGAACATTGCCCAGAATCCCAGCCCTGTGCATGCCAGAATGATGACCTCCTCCCTGTGGATTTTCCAACCCTAAACTGGTTATCAACTCACTGACAGAGGTTTGGGGTTGTAAACTTTTCTTTTGTGAAAGCAGCTCTCATTCCAGTCAGCTCTGGAAAGATGTACTAGCTCTGCACACAACATGGCCTTTCTGCATCACAGTATACTCCCACTTCACAAGTAGGGGAAGAAATGCTAGTTGATTGTATAAAGCTGATCTGTGGATGCATGCAACTGTTATTTTTATGCACTGTCTGCATCATCCGCTTACTCTCCTAGAAAATGTCTATGCTATCTTTATTGCTGCACCAATTTATTTGAGAGTTGTTTAAATCAAGCAACTATAGAAGAATCAAACAATAACTTCAGTGATCTGTGTAAAATCTGTTTTGAAGACAGAGAAAATTTCAGAGAGATGGGATATTAAAATTACACAAAAATAATGGTACAAATGAAAAGGGACTGTGGGATACTAGGACAAAGCACCCATTAGGCTCCTTTGTGGCATCATCCCTTAATGCCCTACAAATGTCATGGCAGAAATTATTCCAGAAGGGAAAAGAAGTCTTAAGTTAGCCTCCTGTGACGCCCACCTGAAGCAAAGATTCACAGCACTTGTACAAGCAGCCAAATTTGCAGGCACCCTGATGACACAGCAAGGTTGGCTGCTGTGTGCTGATAAAACTTCTGCTGGCAAAACTCTCTAGCGTAAATATTAGGCCTGTGTGAAGCTTTGGTCTCTAATCCGATTTGGTGGAGATTCGGCCTGCTTTCGTTGGCTGAATCTCCAAATCCAAATTGAATTAGGAGAACCTTTAATTTCTCTGAACTGAATCGGAACCCTCTGAATCGATTCAGAGAGATTCGGAAAGATTCGGTGATTCAGACATAGACACAGCTTTAAATGTTTTTTCTATATACTTCAAGGTACCAGGTGGTTCATGAATGCTACAATGGTGGGGCAGATGGAGCATCCCACAGGGGTCCCCCCATGTGCTCAGTAGCAAACCTGAAAGTGGACTGGAAGCACTTCTGGTCCACTTCCGGATCTGCTGGGGAGCGCACTGGGAATCCCCCTGGTGCCCATCCTGGCTTGGCAACTGGTGCTTCCTGGGTCTGAGGGGGCACCCAGGGGCTTCCTGGGGCCAATCACTGAGCCAGGAGTGCATGGGGCCCCCCAGCATGCTCCCTGTGGACCTGGAAGTGGACTGGAAGTACTTCCAGTCCACTTCCAGGTTTGCTGCCGAGCACATGGGGGGCCAACCCATGCTCCTTTGGGATGCTCTGAGGGGGGGCCCCCATGCTCCTGTGGGATGCTCCATCCGCCCCACCATCACAGCATTCACCAGCCATGCCTGGTACCTCACGGTATGTAGAAAAAACATAAAGCTGTGTCTATGACCGAATCGCTGATTCTCCAAATCAACATTGAATCTTCAGATTCAGATTCTGCTGAATCAAATTAGGGACAGTGATCCAAATCAATGAATTGAAACACTGTCCTTGATTCAGGCCGAATCCAAATCTGAATTGAATACGGCCCATTTTGCACACCCCTAGTAAACATGATATGAGTGTTTACTGTTGAGATATTTAAATGATTCTCATCAGATTCTTTGATCCCTTCCTAATAAAAGGAACTGATCATTGATAATGTCATTTTGAAGCATTATCCATTTTCATTTTTAAATAAATGAGGAATATGTTTAAATGGTATTTTCTTTTTGAATTAGTGAAATAAAGAGATTGTGACTGGAGAGAACAATAGCTGTTAAATAATTCAAGCCTGTACAAGAGGAAAAGCTAGGAAAACACTTGCTTTTTTTAGTACAGCCAAACTTATTTATTTATTTATGACTGACCTTAAGCATATATTTTTAGTTATGCTTGCTAACTTGCTGGAAGCCAAGGTAAAATAGATAGGCCAATGATGAAGTACATGTTCTGAACTTAAATAGAGATCTTGCTGTAAAACAACAAACTTAGGAACTGGACTGGAGGAAATAATTTAATTAAAACCTTGTTAAAATGAACTGAAACAGAGTTGGGCAAAATGGGATATTCTATATCTCATTAAGGCTTTTTAAGCCACAGTGAAAACCATGACAAATTTAAGATGCTTTTTGAGCTGTGGAGATAACTAACTGTTCTGAATAGACAATTATATGTAAAAAGAAAAAGGTACAGACAGTCAAAAAGCCCAAGGCTGAATTGATTCAGTCTTCACAGGTTAGTCTAAATGATATAGATTGAACCAATAGGCAAGTGAACAGACATTCAGTTTTGATTCCGGAAATGCAACCACATGTCTGCAGTGGCCCACAGCAGAAGCCAAGGGACACTAGAGCATGCCTCCCTGCTTGGCTGGAGCAGATAGCTTGGTCCAAGGCTAGCCTTGCCTAACCTGCCAGAAGGGGTTTACAGGGTAGTGCAACCATGCTGGGATGCTGGGGGACTGTAAGTTAACTTGAATCTGGAGGGATTTGGGACAGAACTTTGATAAACTGATTTAACCTGAATCAGTTAAATCTGATACTACGTCCAGTCAGGGTTATTTTAAACCAGTTTCAGCCACTTGAAAGTGGTTTATGTACACTGAGCTTCTGTTGTTTTTCAGATTTGAAACAGTTTCCAGTCACTTATATCAGTTTATGTGTAATTTCTGTCCCTAGCCAAGGAGTTTAGTGTAACAGAAAAGACATTTTTCGATTGCCAAATTAAACTGTTAAAAATTAAACTTTTTGCCATGGGGTCTAGTTCCTCAGGGGCCTACTCCATGTTTGTATATAACAAAATCCTACCACTCTGATATATTTGAGTGGTTTATTGGTGTTTAATGTATTTTTTATTTTGTGGAGCTGAAAGCATAGGGTACATGTTAAGAAAATGCTCGTTCCAAAAAACCCCACAAAATCAATAAGCATCAACATATAATTGGCTCTGCATAGTGGTTACTGTTTAAAAAAACAACATTTAACAATTATAATATGTGAGGCTTCTTTCATAGCCCATTCTAACTAAGGGGAAATATCATGAAAACTGCAGGGAGACCAATATTAACGCTGAAATAATTGTGGTGATGGTAATGGGAATTTTGCCATTGACTTCATTGAGGCCAAGGTTTCCTCCTAACTTTTTAATTTTAATTATAACCACTGTACATGTGTGTATTGGCTGAACTGAAAAACAAGCACCCCAAAGCCAAGATTCTGTGCAGAACAGGGGCCTCACCTTGTGAGGTACTGAGTTTCTGTTGCAAGTACTGATGGGGAACAGATGATTGGGCCCTAGCCCTGGAAACCAATTTACAAGTGATACAAAGATAGCAGCCACAATTGCTGCTTTCCTGGCTTCCAGGCCACTGCCAGCAGCTTGTCTGTGGCTGCTGCCCCATGCACCACTACTGCTCCAGTCCCTGAACTACCCAGTTACAGCTCTGCAAACTGTCCTTAATTCCAGTTTGTTTTAGTAAGTGCTGAAAGTACTTATACACTCTCAAAATCAAGACCTCTATGATGAAACTGTTTTGCAAAGTTGGGCTGCATGTCTCTTGAGAAGAGGCTTTGCTTTGTTGTTATATTTATGGAAAATGATGCTTCCAATTGGACTTGACACAGAAAGAAAACAGTCTGTTTTGTGATAATTCAGCATTTCCATTTCTTGCCCAGGATGAAAAGAGAGACAATGGAGAGAGACAAAGAATAAGACAGAAAGTGGTAATTAGGTTTTTTTAATAGTTTGAGTCCTGGATCAGTAGACATATTCTGATTGTTTTCAAACAGAGCTACAGGTCTGATATTTTGATCAGAAAAAATTACTAAAATGTAACTTGGAAAGTCTGTGTTTAGCAATGATTTATTTTTAAGATTCTTAAAGAATAATTCTGAGCTTGTGAATGTAATCCAGTAAAAAAAAAATCTACGTGAAAATAATGTGCCATGTGAATCTGTATAAGCATATATTGCCCACACACTCCCTGCATTTACTTTGATAGGCCTAAATTGTGGAGACTTCTAGCACATGCTCAATTACAGGTTCAAGACCTTAGTAAGTATTCCAGGTCTTGAAGAACTACCATACCTCTATGTTATTGCAAGTGTAATTCAACAAAGACAGTATCCCATGAATATTTTTATGGCAGACCCACAAGAAATTAATTTTCCCCTTTGTCCAGAAAAGAATGGAAGATTGCAGGCATTGCAGATATTGCAGCTAGGTACAGACATTACACATAAGCCAGTTTAAGTGATCAGAAATTGGTTTAAACCTCTAACAGAACAGATGTTCAATGCACATTAACCAGTTTGAAAATGGCTGAAACTGGTTTGCATTAACTAGCATTAGCTAGCAGACCACATGCTGGCTATAGTCCACGTTGTGGGAGACCACAAAGGCAGACAGGCTTTTTGGAGCTAATCAATAGGTAGCTTAATGTCCTTCCTTGGAAAAGCTGTTTAAGAAGAGTTTGGAGAGAGGCTTTGTTTTCTTAATGGGTTGATAAACACTGAGTTAGGGGTGATAAACATTCCCTGCTGGAAGGCTTAGGAGAGGGGGCATCCTGCCAGGGCCTGGCCATGCCCCCCCTCAGCTCAGCACTGTTTAAGGGAGGGGGGGGCTGCTCTAGCACCCCCTGGCTTCTAGCCTGAGTTACTGGAGGCATGTGCCTGCATTTCTAGAATGAAAAGGGAATGTCTATCCACCTCCACATTGGTTCAAGTTTCACAGTTTAGATTAACCTACAAAGACTGAATCAATTTAGGATCAGGGTTTTTGAATGTCTGTAACTAGCCTGCATGAAGATGGTGGAAGTGTCCACAGTTGTGCAAGCTTTGAAAGTCATTACACTATTAAAGCTGAATGTCGCAGAGCACCTCGGTGCTGTGCTCCTAGAGAGGGAAAAATGCTGGGGAAAGAGCCCTGGCAGGGAATAAGGAGCACAGCTGTGGGTTGCCAGGGGCAACCAGGAGGTCAGCTGACTGGAAGGGGCAGGCCCTGGCCCTCATAAAGCCCAGGGCTGAGGCCAGGCTAGCAGTTCCCTGCCAGCAGCCAGAGGGGCAGGGGCAGGGGCAGGGGCAGGGGCAGGGGCAGGGGCAGGGGCAGGGGCAGGGGCAGGGGCAGGGGCAGGGGCAGGGGCTGGGGCTGGGGCTGGGGCTCGGGCTCGGGCTCGGGCTCGGGAGTTAAGATGAGAGAACCGCAGGTACTCCTCAAGCAGAGTAAGGAAGGCAGCTCTAAGATGTCTGAGCAACATGGTTTTAGCCAGGTGGCTTTAAGTTATGTTATAGCCTAGGGGCTTGTGTTTTGCTTTGTTGTTACACCGGTGGTTTGGGTGAAGCTATAAGGGGACAGAGGAGGCCTCATAGGGACCCACAGTGGTGTGGGGGCCCCAGCTCCAGTAAGGGCATGGTGTACGGGGTGCATAGACCCCAGCCCCAGAGAGGGGGCACTACTGAGAAGCCCCAGTGCAGGCGTGGCAAGCCCCAGAGAGGGGGTACTACTGAGAAGCCCCAGTGCGGGCATGGTGAGCCCCTGAGGAAGGGCATAGCATTGCAGTAAACCCCGGAGAAGGGCGTAGCATTGTGGTAAACCCCGGAGAGAGGGGGTAGTAGTGCGGTGAACCCTGGAGAAAGGGGGTAGCGGTGCGGTGGGCCCGAGAGACAGGCAGCTTGACCGAGAAGTCCCAGAGTGGGCAAAGAAGTCCCCAGGAGAGGGGCGGCTTTACAGAGAAGGCCCAGAGTGGGCACTGAGAGCCCCAGAAGAGGGGTGACATTACAGAGAAGGCCCAGAGTGGGCACAGAGAGCCCCAGGAAAGGGGCAGCATTAGAGAGAGAGCCCCAAGAGAGGGGCGGTATTCTTGAGAAGGCCCAGAGTGGGCACGGAGAGCCTCAGGAGGGGATGGCAGTACAGAGAAGGCCCTGGAGAGAGGGCGGCAGTACAGAGAAGACCTGGAGAGAGGGGCGTGAGAGTAGACCGAGAGACCGAACAATGTCTAGTCCAACTGCGAGGCTTGGGGCGTGGTATAAGGGGTGGTTGGAGCCACGCATAGCCCATAGGGATAGGGTGCCTGGAAAGCACCCATCATACAGTGAGACCCACAGAGAGTCCGGGAAACCACGGGGACGGAGGTCCCAACGAACCATGTCCAAGAGAGCGTAAGGCAGCCTCCCAAACTTATATAAACATCAAAGATGTGGCGGGCGAGAATCGGAGGGTGCCCTTGGACCGGCTTGGCACGGGGGAAGTGGCCTTAAGGAGATCACGGCCCTCCTGGAGGACCCCTGCCCGTGACACTGAAGTTGTATTTTACTTTAGTTGTAGTTGTAATTTTACTTTACCTTAAAATAGTTGTATTTTACGCTACCTTAAAAAGTGTCCTTTATCCATTTACATACTCTGCTTTTGTGTCTAGGAAATACTTATCCCTTAAATATGCATTGAAAGGAAATGGAAAACAGATATTTTACATCTGGAAAATTTACAGAAACATGATTTTTTTCTTTTAATTTTTTTCTCCCAAAACAAACATCCAATATGTTATGATTTTAACTTGGGGTATGATCTGTGAATGGTTTTTTAAGCTTTTGTAGTTAAACAATAATTAGCAATGTTGAAGGGGAAATCTCCAAGATTCTATCCCATGGTCGAGAGGGTAAATTGCATAAAAATCTGTTTTACAGAAGGGTCCACCATTAAGTTCTGAAGACAAACCTTGAGTAAGATAATGTCTTGGAACATTGTCCTTTGAAGCTGTGATTCTTTTTATACAAGTCCATTTTTATGTCTTAATTTTTGTCTAACATATTAAAAAATTACTGCAAGTGTGTACATTTCAGAACTTATATTAACTGAGTAAAAATAGTTTAAATATAGAAGTAGATACTTACCCAAGCCAGAGTCGTCAAGGAAATGACATGTCTATAGGTAGCAGTATATTCCTTCTTTCCTTAAGTAGCCTAATAACAGGGCGGGATGAAACAATGGTGATGTACTATAACTTGACTCAGTTTTATCAGAAACAATGCAAAAAACAAATTTGATCAAATAATAAGCATAATGGCCTTGTTTGACCCGAGTGCACCTTGAGTTGCCATTTTCTAATTTAATCTTACTGTGGACAAATATTATTAAGAACATAGCAATAAGTCAGTGTGTTCTTCAACAAGGTGTAGGTGGCTAGCTGAAAAGTTATAATGAAGCTTGTTGGAATTTTAGTGGTGAATGTGGTCATGTTTCTTTAGAAACATGGCAAGTTTTGATGTCTTGTCCTTGTAGCTTTTAATCTACCATTAGCAGGAAAATGTTTTACTTTAAATTTGAGAAATAGAACTGGGGGAATTCAGGATTGTTTATAGTACCATGACTACAGAAACACAAGCACACACAGTTTGACATAGCAAAAAAGTACTGTTTATCTAAACCTAGTAATCTGTTGGAATAAAGAATTTCCCTTACATTTAACTAGGCACTTCACAAGGGGTCTTTCTTGATTCATTAAGACAGCTACAATACTTTTCCTTAAATTATTCAGCAATCAAATGAAAGCTGTTGCAAGATGCAGTTATTCTGGCTAACTATGATACATGCAGGTCTTTAAACTAAGCAGCAGGTATGCACACTGCAGTTACAATAGTATATTTTCATGCTGCCAATTTCATGAAGCTACATTGTAAAATATTTCTTTGTTAGAAAACTTTTATATTTAAATTTAATATAGCAGACATTTGATAAGATGATTGCTCATCTGATTGTTAAGTTTATTACTCAGTGTACTCTTCTTTTATGTAAAATTGTTCCCGTCAGACTCAAGTTTTTTCTGGCCATACCTTCATGTAACTCCATGCTTTCATTTCCCTCCAGTCTTTTGTGCTTTCACTGTTTTGTTTATGCTGGTATGGTCCCAGTAGTCTATTTTCTGCTCTGTAACCTACTTCTGTTGTTCTAGCTTTATAACACTATCTGCATCTTTCTGCGCACTTCACTATTTCTTCCTCCTTTGTTAATTCTAACTTCACCTTTCTATGTCGTATGTAAAAAATAAGCTTTTGACAATCTATGCTCCTGCTTACAGATACAATCTTTTTATGCCTGTTTAATTTCAGTGGATTTAGATTTGAATCCTTTTATTTATCAATTCACAGATTCATAGATGCTAGGGCTGGAAGGGACCTCAACAGATCATCAAGTCCAGCCCCTTGCCCTGGGCAGGAAAGAGTGTTGGGGTCAGATGATAGACCTATCCAGCCTTCTCTTAAAGACCCCCCAAGGTAGGGGAGAGCACTACCTCCCTTGGAAGCCCATTTCAAATTTTGGCTACCCTTACCATGAAGACGTTTTTCCTGATATCTAGGTTAAATCTGCTCTCTGTTAGTTTGTGACCATTGTTCTTTGTTATCCCAAGAGGTGCCCTGGTGAACAGAGCATCTCCAATCCCTTGCTGCATCCCACTAATGAATTTGTAGGTGGCCACAAGATCACCTCTCAGTCTTCTCTTGTGGAGGTTGAAGAGGGCCAGGTCCCTCAGTCCCTCCTCATAGGGCTTGTCTTGTAAGCCCCTGACCATATGAGTGGCCCTCCTCTGGACCCTCTCGAGTCTATCAATATCCTTCTTGAATTACGGCACCCAAAACTGGATGTAGTACCCCAACTGTGGTCTGACCATCTTCTTGTTTCTATTTGTGTGGTTAGATTTGCTGATGATTTTGTCACACTGACGACTCATGTTCATCTTGGAGTCCACTATGACTCTGAGATCCCTTTCTGCTTCTGTGCTGCTGAGAGGGTCACTTCCCAGCCAGTAGGTATGCTGGATATTTTTGCACCCTAGGTGCAGCACTCTGCATTTGTCCTTGTTGTACTTCATCCTATTGTGTACTGCCCACTTTTCTAACCTGTCCAGGTCTGCCTGCAATCATTCCCTACCCTCCAGAGTGTGCAATTCACCCTACAATTTAGTATTGTCCACAGACTTGGACAGAGTGCACTTCACACCCACATCCAAGTCACTGATGAAGATGTTTAAGAGTACAGGTCCAAGGACTGAACCCTGCGGGACCCTACTACCCACATCCTTTCAGGTCGATACTGACCCGTCCACTACCACTCCCTGGGTGTGACTGCTAAGCCAATTTGCCACCCACCGAACCATGTAAACATCTATATCACAGCCTCTTAGTTTATTTATGGGAATGGGATGAGATACTGTATTGAAGACCTTGCTAAAATCCAAGAATGACATCCACCTCTACTCCTGCATCTAAGTATTTTGTGTCCCTGTCATAAAATGAAACCAGATTGGTCAGGCATGATCTACCTGCTATGAATCCATGCTGGTTTCCCTGCTGCAATATTTTTCCCACTGGACTCCCACAGATATGATCCTTCATAATATTTTCAAAGACCTTTCCAAGGATGGAGGTGATAGTGACTAGCCTGTAAATACTCGGATCCTCCTTCCTCCCCTTCTTGAAAATAGGGACCACACTGGCCCTTTCCCAGTCCTCCAGGACCTGACCCAAGCACCACAAGCACTCAAACAGCCCTGCCAGTGGTTCTGCTATGACACTGGCCCATTCCTTCAGTACTCTTGGATGAAGCTCATCCAGGCCTGCTGACTTGAATGCATCAAGTCCATCCAAGTGACTCTGCATCAAGTCAGCATCTATAGTTGGTAGGCTGGTGTCCCTCTGAGCCCATTAGGAGACTTATCTTGACTCCTGTTCAAGAACACTGGGGCAAAAAACTCATTGAAGAGCTCAGCCTTGTCCCCCCTCTCTGTCACTAATTGCTCCTTCTTGTTTAGTAGAGGTCCTGCGCTGCCCTGCACCTTCCTTTTACTCCCTACATACTTAAAAAAATACTTTTTGTTGTCTTTAATTTGTGTTGCCAGCCTCAGCTCTGTAGTTGCTTTGGCCTTTCGAACTGCCACCCTGCAAGTGCGGGCCAAGTAGGTATACTCTGCCTTGGTAGCTTCCCCCTGCTTCCACTGCCTATATGCCTTCTTTTTTGCCCTTAGGCTCCCCTGGATTTCCCTATTTAGCCAAGGAAGTTTTTTGGCTTCTTTCCCCCTTTTCCCTCATACGGGGATCATCTCCCTCTGCGCCCAAAGGATTGCCTCCTTAGAAACGAGCACCCTTCCTGGACTCCCATCTTGCCAATACTCCTATCCTGCAGTGCGTCATTGACTACGCTCCTGAGCACACTGAAGTTAGCCTTCCTAAAGTCAAGCACTTCCACCCTACTAGTTCTCTTACCCACCCAATGCCCAATGGTGAATTCAGTTGATTGGTGGTCACTGTCCCCAAGGTGACCACGAATCTGCAGCTCCCCTACCAGCTCCTCCCCCATAGCTAACACCAAGTCCAGTAAGGCATTTCCCCTAGTGGGACCGTATACCTCCTGCATTAAGTAAAGGTCCTGCATGCAGGTTAAAAACCTATGCGACTGATTGGATTTGGCTGACTGCTTCTCCCAGCAGATGTCAGGGTAGCTTAGGTCCCCCATGACAACCATGTCCCCAGACTTGAGGCAGCTGTCAGAGGCCAGACAGAGTTCCATGTCTAGCTTTTCCTCTTGGTGTACTGGTCTGTAGCAGACCCCTGCCACCCACTAAGTCCCTTTTCCCTCGACCTCCATGTATCCTAACCCACAATGCCTCAATTTTCTCCTTCTCTGATCCCATTTTGATTAGAGTGGATGTATAATGCTCCTTTACAAAGAGAGCTACCCCAACCCCTTTCGTCTCTACTTTGTCCCTTCTCTATAACCTGTAGCCCTCAACGTGTACTGCCCAGTCATGGGTAGGGTCCCACCAGGTTTCCGTTAGCCCCACTAAATGCAAGTTATTACCTGCAAGCAGAAGTGTGAGTTCTTCCTGCTTGTTCCCCATGAACCTAGCATTAGTATAGAGGCACTTGAGTCCTCCGAATGGTGAGCCAACCTGTAAGAAAAGAGACCCTTACCTTTTGTGGAGAAATGAAGCCCATCATGTCCCAGGGGGTCCCTTGCACAAAAGTGTGGTTCATGGTCCAGGAAGCCAAAACCCATACTATGGCACCAACTCCAGAGCCACTGGTTGACCTCTCTGATACAGGTGACGTGATGCCCACTGTAACCACTGACCGGGAGAATCGACAAAAAAAACTCCTGCACTCCCATCTTCCTAAGCCTGGTCCTCAGAGCCCTGTAGTCTCTCATGATATGGTCTGGAGTACTCTGGACTACTCCCTACTTCAAATATATACAAACCATTTTGATTCCTAATCATACGTACAACTGAAGGGGACCTATTTCCTCTTGTACTTTGGATGGTGCTTAAATTTAAAAAAAATCCAAAACTTTAAATATTTTATCTCATATGGATAACTAATTTGTGTTACTTGGGGCCTTTGGATGCTGCCACAACACTATACATAAATAATAATAATTTAGGGCTGAAATTACATAAGACCAATGTTCAGGATTTAGACTCTAGTCTGAATCTGATCATAGTCAAGATTCAGATTGGAACACAGGGTCCTGCTAATAGTCCTCTCTCTAGTTATTTAAAATTTCAGTCTCTTAAAATGCAAGGTCTTTAATTTATCTTCTAGAAAAAGTGGTTTTTCATCCTTCTAGTGTTCCAAGAGGAACAGTTGCTTCTCAAATGTCCCATCTAAAACATTTAAATTTATATTGTATTCTTATGAAAGTAACCAGTAGAACAATAGTAATACAGCAAATCATATAGAGACTTTTAAATGGATTCAGTGTTGTTTTCTCTTATTTCATAGGACAACCCTGTAACTTGAAACAAACTGGGGTTCGCAGTGCTTATTTAACTATCAGTTACAATCAGTAGAACCCTACATTTTTTGAATGTGTTATAAGACAGGGCAGAATTTAAGTCCTGCATTAAAATGCATTCATGATCTTTTTTTGTGCTGAAATTCTTATTTTCACTGTTACTTCAGGTATGCAGAAATGATCTTTGTAGCCTCAGGTCACATACATGTTTAGTCTGTTATGTTTTCATAACAGATGAAAGGTAATCTCTAAGGTTATCTTTAAGGATTACCTTAGAGATCTCAATGCTCACAACTTTTAAATTGCTTGTATTAATGTTTTAGTGCACTGTTATATCTAATCTTTTGGATTCATGTTGTAATGAGTAAAATGTGGTTGTGTTGTAGGCCTGAAATCCTTTAGATAAATTTGTTGGAAGAGCATTATTTTTCATACCCACAATTAAATCAAATATGTGGATAAAAAGGTTTAGTTTCCAAAGTAATAAAGAGCTTGGTCTTTTCACTTGATGACAAGGAGAATTTTAGCACTGGACTCCCTATGAGTAGAATCAGTCCCTAATAACTGAAGTCCCCATCCTTCTGTACTTAAGTCAAAGAAAATTTACCATTGATGTCAAGCAGAGTGAGACCATGCAATGTATAGCTAATGTAGTCAAGTCTAGAACATATGGACATACAAGTCTGTCTTTCTAATGAACAATTTAGTCACCAATATGAAAGTGAAAATAAATTTGGTATACTCTCAAGTGTTAGAGTGATGAACTGATTTGTATGTCACTAAAATGCTACTTGGATATTGCTTGAGGATCTCTATGACATACTCAGTCCTCAAGCCTGGTCCTAGAGGTGCCAAACATCTTTTATGTCCCACTGATTGCACCTCTCAGGATCACACACTTTTCTGTAAAAGGATATATAATTTTGCGTTCCTGAACTTCACCTCTATATATTTTTCTTTAAATATATTTCTGTATTAATTAAAGGCAAAAAGGGTGGGTAGATGACTGTAAGAATCCAATATAATATTCAGTGATTTGATATGGAATACACTATCCATTTTTCATATCCAATTTAAATGGGCAATACACTGTAATATGTTGTTCAGCATTACTATGTGCCTAAACTCATGTAATATGGCATATATAATAAATTGTTCCTATTATTTTTTAAAAATATGCTCTTTTGGATGCCTTTGAGATGAAAATGTTTTGTATTCTAAATGCTTTGAAATCAGGGCATGTATGGAATTGAGAAGAGTAGGTTATGTAGCACTAAGACATCTTTAAAACACTTTATGTGTGACTGCAAGATAATATTCCAAAACTGGAGGTGGACAGGAATTATTCTCTACTGCCATGATGAATGTGTGTTACATCATGGCTGTAGAGCACTTTCAGGGCCCTTATCATGTGAAAAATGTAACTTGTATAAGCCTCCTATCTCCTGTGTGTGCCTTAGAATTTTGTGTTGTTTTCCATGATGTTAAACACATCAGTTCTGTTTGTCCCACAACAAAAGAAGTTAAATCATTGTTTACAACTTTTGATAACTTGTATAGCTTAAATGAAGACTGCCCAATTGGTAACCCATGGGCCTCACATGGCTTGCAAGTAGTCCCCTGGCTCCTGGCCTGGGTACTGTTACCCTGCTGTTGCCATTGGGATCTCCAGGCTTCCCCTCCCTGTTCTAGCTTCTGCTTCTTGTCCCTACCGCTTGGATCCAGTGTGTGTGGTTAGGGCGGCATGCCACTGAGTCTGGCACACATGGTCAGACTGGCTGATGGCCAGGTTTGGTGCATGGGATCATGCTGGCATGTGACCAGATCTGGTGCATGGGGTCAGGCTGAGGCATAGACTGACCTCTCATGTTAAGCCTGTGTTGGCTAGGGCCCACAAAATGGCTCCCTGCCACTCATCTCGTCTAACTCCACTTTATAACCATGGCCAGTCATTTGATTTGAGGACAATACATATTGCAACATCCTTCTGCACAGACTTAGAAGCTATTATTGCAGGACATGATCCAATTAGGTATTGATCAGCTTCATACTCAAAGCACCTTGAAGTGAGGGCATTTCCATTTGCCTGTGCAAGATGTGTGGTACTCTATCCCGTCAGTCAAATTCTTAGAGACAAATTCTCACTTGTGCTTGGGACCCATACTTGCCTTTTAGCCTACAAACACATAGGCATGTGAGAACCACTTAACTTAGTGGAGTTACTAAACCATGTTGTGTTTGTAGAATTCAAACCTTATTTTCCACATTCTGCACTGCATTATCTTGGTTTGGATGTAGGCCCTGGAACTAACTGCACATGTCCAGACGAGCATTCACGTGCCTGTTGCGGTACCTCAAAGCAGTTTGAGATGCCACAAGAGACATGCTAGGAAAAAAAAAAATGTTCCCCATGCTGTATATGTGCAGTGTGGGCTCTAAATTTGATACCAGGAAATCCTGGTGCAGTGCACGCTCGGGCAGCATTCCCTTGCAGTGCGGAGAACACAACATTGTGTGATATATGGCGCTACAAGTATGACTGTGCTCATCTGGATGCACCCACTGTGTTTAACTGGGTTTAACTGGCCCAATGAAATGTTCCTTGTGCACCTAAAACTAGCACTGATGTCACCTATGGAACAAAACATACTCATCAGTGGCTACTATATTGATGAACAGTATTCTCAGGATGAGGAGGAGAGCAACCGGTATAGTGCTGCAGACTCAACCACCTTTCTTTTCTATAGACAGAAAAGGAAAGCAACTTATCATGCAGGGTAGGTACTGTCATTAAAATGTTACAAGTATAAGTACATCTTTTCTGGAGCTGCCATTAACTGTGTGAAAGGTTAATGCCTGGAATATTTTAAGATCTAGTAGAACACATATCAGCTACTGAACCATGAACATGTTCCAGCAAGAAAATAGATACAACACACATCTTAAGCTTTACCATGTGGAACTGACACTGACATAACGTACTTATGTTAAATATCCAGTAAAAATCACAGTATGTCAGTTAGATACAAGGAGATCAATATTTTCTGCTAAGATCACTGGCAAATATTTCACAGCCTTCAGAAATCAAGCCAATTGCAGCAATTTTAGTCTATTCTTTTAAGAGCATTATGTTCTACAGAATGACAGTTTTCTGTCATTCTTTCTGTATGAAAGCCTGGTGACATTTTGTAACGAATCATACTAACTAATCTGGGGGTCTTTATTTAGGATATTAAGTGTCTAAATCCAGGATCAATTCCAATCCTTGCTGTGAATAAAAGAAAACAAATCTTAAAGAACTTTATACTAGCTGTCAACAGAACAGTTATAGGAGTAAAGCTGTGGACTATAGCGCTAATTTTCTAAATAAAAAAGAGAAAATAATACATAAATACCATACGTACCAAGTTAAAAATTAAAAGTAATGACAATGGAAAGCAAATCGTAGAGCCAGTTTTTGTTAAGTGCAGTCAACTTGTTCATACCCTACATCAATGTACAGTTAAGTATATTTGTCTGTCATAAATCAGAAAAATAATACCTGATTTGTCTGCCTCTGTACCTGTATTATGCCAGCTCAATGGTTGAATCAGGCTTACTGGAGCAATATGAATGTTAAAGCGAAAAGATAGCCTGTGTATTACTTTTAATATAGTGATGTGCTTCAAGTGCCCCCAAATGCAGACCATCTGAAAAAATCATCTTTCTCATGAAAGCTGGGGAAATATGTTATATAAAATTCTGAACTTCCTAAATTAATTTGATGTTAAAGGATGAACCCTGCAAAAAATGTCTGATTTACTAACTGTTCATATGGTGCAAGTACTGTAATTTTACTGCTTCTTGCAAGGTCTCCTGCGTGTGAATATGAATAATAAATATTAAGTTGTATGGATATCATGCTATTCAAACCTGTTTAGAACAAAAAATATTGTTGCTTGGGTAAAACACTACTCCTTTCGCTACAGATGCAGAACTAGATTGAATGTGAATGTGATGGAGAGATAGCCCCTGATACCTTATGATGGACAGGACTAGGATCGGGTAATAATGGACAGCTAAGGGTGAGGGGAAACAAGAGATTTGATCTTATTCCTGGTGGTTACTTATCCTTTGTCAAGGTATTGAAGGAGAAATATAACAAAGGAGAAGAGAGAAGGCAGAAGGATAGAAAAATGAGACAGAATTCTTTACTTATTTTGACTTCCTTCATGACCATTGCTCCTAGGCAGGTGTTGAGAACTAGGATATGGAATACAGGATAAAAATGACAGGAAGAAAAAGACTGACCCACACAGGCTGTAAGAGATCACTTTTGGAGCACTGGATAAACTGAAGTATGCCCCTCATACAGATCTGTGCTAACATTTCCCTTCTCACAGTTACTGAGTGCATAGACCTGTTTTAAATCTGCATTTGTCATTTATATAACAGCTATTGTTAATCTTGTTATGTATTATTTGTATTAGAAATTGCGTTTCCCTACTCCAGAATGAAATTAATGTGGATTGCGCTCCTATTCACTATACCTTTCCATTTTTAAATATATTTCCCCCTAAGCCCTTTGCTTCCAAATACACCTAATGGATATGTATGAATCCCAGTGTTGAGCTCTCAAATCTGAATCTGTATGTCAGGTCCTGTGCATCTCCCTAGCCTCTTGTCATTCACTGTGCTGAATATGCACTATCAACTGAAACTTTTCTTGTCAAGCAATGAGGAGCATTGGCAGAAAGCCAAAAAACTGGCAGCAAAACCTGACTCTAGGCTTATCCATGAGGGAAACACTCTCTTCTTCCATCTCAGAAATTCATATGGAAAGATTAGACTAGCACACAAAATTATAGCAGGAATAAAGATATTGCTTTTTTCTCCCCTCAAAGCTTCACCTTATATTAATATGTACCATAAAATCAAATCTAAATTTGCAGTCTGTCAATTTAAAATATGAAATGTGTATTGTAAAGGAAAAAACAGTGCAGCAGGTAGAGCACTGTGGCCCTGTGAATTTTGGTCTAAATACCCTGTCCAGCATGAACAACTTGGCAGGACTCTGGGCACAGAGGATTCCTTCTTGTTATATACCAAGGACTGGCTGTGGAATCAGCCTGAAGCCATTACTACAGATTAATGGCTCAAATAGCCTCTGTGACTCTTGTGCCCACCTTCTTTACCTTCATGAAAGAACAAGGGGCTGCATTTAACACTACTAGATTATTTAATACAGGGAGGGATGTCCAGCTTCTGAGTGGCTGGGGTTTCAAGCCCCTTGCCACATACTAAGTAGGTTGCATGCCTCCTGGGTCTCATGCTGTGAGGCCATGCACTGTGCCATACTGCTTGGGTCCCCCCCTCCCTCCAATGCCACATCATGGAGAGGGTACTCCCCATAAGCACTGTGCCAGTGCTCTGGTGCCCCACCCGCTGCACTGTAAGTCTCCCCTCCCCTGCCTGCTGCATGTATCCCTGTACTGCAGGAGGTTCGCATGTCTCCCAAGGCCTCTAGTTGTCAGTTGCCTCAGCTTTGTGGGCTGCTCTGCTCTGCCCCATTGCAAGAGGCTTGGGGAGGCAGTGGAAGTGGAGGAAGGAGGAGAGCCCAGAGATTCCAGTAACAGCAGTGAGTGCAGTAGAAGGAGTGGTGCCCAGACTAGGAGCCCAGGGGCTGCAAGTTAACCCCTAGAGGCCACAAGCAGCTCCTGGATAGCCAGTTAGGCAGCCTTGCTCTAGTAAACAGTCATCCCAAAAAGTCATTGTGCATACCTGGGCTCCTTAGTATAGAGGAAGTTTGTGTAGTTAGCCAAGGTTGAAGCAGGCATACAAAAATCAGTAAGTGGCCAGCTATGACTACAGTCTGAGTGGGCATATTGTTGCTGTATACACAATTATGTCTCTTCTGCAAGAGGATATTTCTTCATAGAAGTCCTTATATATTGAAAGGACCCTTTTCGAGCTTCTTCACATTTCATTACACACATATATACATAAACTCACCTGTTTAGATTTTAAGATTTGGGGGACAAGGCGGGACCAAAAGAAGCAGAATACAAAAACAGTGCTTCATGTATTTATATAAAATTTTTTGATGCACAACCTAGATAATAGGGAAAGATTTTTAAGTCCTTAATATGCTTCTTAATTTATATTTGGAAAACCTTTTAGACCAAGGGCTTTCAAACAGCAGTGTATGGGCATTTATGGTTTTTTGAGAGCTAGCAGATCAGATGATAGTGGCTTCTTCCTGGTTTCTAGCAGAGATTAAACAGAAGAGAAAAGAGAGAGATAAGAAAAGAGAAAAAAAGTAGGTAGTGACACAAACATTTTTCCTTAAAAAGGTCAAGATCCTTTTGGCAAGAAACATAGCTCAAGATAAACAAACAGGATGCCACTATGACTTTCCAGGTAAGCATTTATTTTTTTTGCCTCAAAGGTGCTAGGAGGCCATGAATGGGGGAGGGGTACGCAGGTATCTTTTTTGAAAATTCATGGTGATAGATTCTGCTATAATTAATGGGACAACTCCCAGAGAAATATACAACTCATTGCGAGTAAGATATTAGAAAATGGCCAATAATGTGTTGGCAGTAATATTCAGCAGCACTGGAACTGCTAAGTGGGTCATCATTTGGCAGATATACCAATTTTAAGAGGAGAAGAGGCAATGGTCTGTTTTATTAGAATTCCTTCCCTCTTGGGATATGTAACGAGCTCAGTGCATCTTTATGTGATTTATTTTAAACTGCTAGGGTTCCTTTTGTCTTCAGTTTATAGCCCTGAGAGGATTCAAGTCACAAAAGAAATGGTTCTTTTTCCTTTTTGTTAAGATACATTTAGGGAGTTTATACAAATTACATCTTTCACATGATAAGGTGCCTGAAAGTGCTGTACAGCCATGAGGAAACACACATTTATGGCTATAAAGCACTTTTAAAATGGCTGATCCTGCAAAAAAAAATTAACCCTCATTAATTCAGCTATTAGCTGACAGTGCTTTAGAGCAGAGCACTTTTGGGAACTTCTGTTCAGGTTCTCTGCAGGGTTTAAGTATGGGCAATTCCACCCACATCCCATGTACCTTTGTGGGGCTGTAAGAAAGAGGAGACAGTCTCTTCCCTGTGCAGTGGGGAAGGGAGGCGATGAGGGAGGGGGAGAAGGTGGGAGTGTGGGAGGGTATCCTTGCTGGGATTTTAGGGGAAGCCAGCCCGGGCCCATAAGGCAAGGGGGCTCTATTCGCTCCCACCCCTTGCTCCCCCTGCCCAAGCTTCATCCATAGAAAAGCTGAGCTGGCAGCTGCATGCTGCCTCTGTTAAGGGGGTTCGATGGGGGTTGTGGGAATGGAGACCCCCACCTAGCAGGCCCTGCTCGGCTCCCCCCAATACCCTTGCTGGGGGGTTGTGAAGTGTGTGTGTGGGGGGGGTTCCTTCTCCCAGCTCCCACCTGAGCCTCTTGACAGTGGCAGCATGCAGCTGCTAAGTCACAGCTGCTGGTTCAGCTTTGCCATGGCTGGAGCTGAGGCAGGGGTGCAGGGTGGAATGGAGCCTCCTGGGAGGCTGCTGGAGCACCCCTATCTGCTAGCCAGGGCTGGTGCAGGCAGACTCAAGACCCCTGCCCAACAGACCTGTTGGGTTCAGTGGTGCTCTAAATCATGGCACTTTGTGTAAAGTGCCATGAGTTAGAGTACCTCCCCAACAACCTGCCTAAATGTCTGTAGGCACTCTTAAACTGGGTGTGTGGTTGAGCATTTGGGGTTATTTTCTCTCAAATTATTTTGCATGAGTTTTTTCTTCTTTTTTCTATTTGAAAATATATATCTTGAGGTGGATTTCCCTGGAGTTCTTTTCTTGTCAGGAAAGTTTACCCCGCAGAGAACTATTGCTAAGGAGGAAAGAATGATATTTATGAATTATCTGTGATCACTTGCAGCTGGTTAAGCTTGAGGATAAAAGTGGGTTTTGTTTTATTTTATTTTCTCTGAAGCTCTTCTTGTGGGGATGTTTTTTCTTCCTTTGGAGATTGTAATACTGTTGAGTATTTGTCCTCTCAAAAGTGTCTTCTTCCTGAGTCACATCCCTGTTTGAAATTTTTTTGCCTGTGGAGAAAGGCCACTGCTTTAAAACAAAAACAGTAAAGACTGGTTTTTTGTTGTGCTACTTTAAAAAAAAAATTCCAAGTGATTTGTGTTCACTTTAATATTCAGTGCACTACCCTAAGAGACAAATCTTAGTTTTCCAAAGTTGAATGTAGATCATAGACACTAAAGAACTGCTTGTAGAGAGGACCAGAGGCAGGGACATACACTACAGTGCACCATACACACACAAGCATATTTTGATATTATAAAATTCAGTATGCCCATTCAAAATTCATGAAGTTATGGAGTGAAGAATAATATGTTTAAAAATATGAATACGGAGACATTTCTATTTTGGTTTCTTTTAAAGAGGCATAATATGTAATTACAATTAGTTGATTGGCAGTCCTTCACCATGGTGATTTTAAAGCATTATATAATTTATTCCAGTCTCTTTCAAAGTTCCATGATTGTTAATTTTGAACAATGATGTGCAGTTCAGTTTAAGATATATTCTATTTTAGGAATTTGGATAATTACAAACCATATTAATTTCTAGTTTTTTGATCAAATGGTAGTCCATTGAATGACTGGGGAAAATAGTTTGATGCTTTAGGTTGTGAATAAATCTGTAAATGCTCTGATTTACTCACATTTATTCAGCCTGTTTCAGACAATTCTCACTTCTTGTGTTGAGAAATGGATTTTCTTCCACAAAGAGAACATTTTTTTGTGATCTATTGAACCTTATCACTGTTTCTGGAATATATGGACAACTCTATCTGACACAGGAGAAAAGAGATATGATCCAACATGTAAAACCACCCTTAGCTTTATTTAATTCAAGCAAAAGCTTGGAAATCCTGCTTTAGAAGGGTGGTCTGTAATTCACTGTAGGTTGCCATTTTCACTAAAATAATCTGTTGTCTAGGTTCTTGTTCCATTTGCAGCCAGAATTTTGAAGTCTGGAAGTTACTTTTTCTTATTCTCCCTTAGTCTAACTTTCATTCTTTTGATAGCTAACACTTTTTTATTGTTAAGAAGAAATAGCTAGAAGAAATTGGCTGATCATTTTAGGAGAGTGCTTTGCTACTTTTTCTTTTGCAGGATGGTTGGACTAACTATGAATATGTTTAAATAGAAAGTTATATACATTTGGAGGTGGGGGACATCTTTTCTGATGCTAATGGATACAACTTCATTGACTTTAGTGGAGTATTGCTCATTTATAACTTCAGAGAAGTTGGTTCATTGTGTTGATCTTGCATGAGTTTAGTTTTAGAAGAATAAAGCCCCTATCCTTGCATTTTAGGAAATGTCAGCTTTCCCCACCTCTCACATTTATAGGAGGAGACCAAGTGAAAATCCAAAGTATATCCATGACTAATATGTTAATATTTCAGCATCTAACTTGTCACCTACACATGAAGTAACTTGGATTGTTTTTCAGGATTGTTTTCAGTGCCCTTGCGGCACACAAATAACAGCTCAACCTCTCCGTTCTATTATTAGTTGCAGGTATACACTTTGTTCTTGTGACATTTTCAAAGAACCTTTTGTGCCCTTAGGTATGTTAGACATAATATTTATCAGCTCTGTTCTAAAGAAAAGCACTTAGGTTCTTTGGCTTCAAGAAAGGAAGTTTGGTAATCAATCATCAAATTGAAAAGAAAAACCATTTGTAACAGCTACAAAATTCTAGTCCTTCACTTCATTTTACAAAACTTAAATTAAAACCTTATATTCCAGTCCTTGGGCTATAAAAAAAAAAAAAAATCTATTGCTTCACCTACAAACTCTAAAAACCATTGCTAGGGTGCTGTGTTAGCTTGTCTTATTTTTATTTTAACTTCTATCTCTGTAAGTGTTTGAGTATTTACAAAGCACTTTTGGTTGCTTTCGGCAGCCCTCAGTTCAGTGGAAACAGATAAAAGGTTATGCTAAGAAAAGTGACTAAATACTCTTCCTAATAGGAAATCTCCTGGATTATCCAACCTCTTCCATTAAAACAGAGTTTGTATAGTTAAGCTTAAAGAAATCAAAGGTTTTATAGAGTTGTTATTTGGTGCATATATAGAACATGACCCATTTCCCATTTCTCTAGGGTTTTCTCCTCTTATGTTAGAGGTTTGGTATAGTGGCATCTCACAAGCAGCTAAGGGAGGAACACAAGGCAATATCATTACTGCTTAATGAATCCAGACATTAAGAATATTGTGGTCAGCCTTTCTTTTGCAAAGTAAGCAGAGAATCAGAATTTCAAGAAAAATATATCTCATAGTAGTCATGGTCTAGATACTTCTCTCCTATGGAGAAATTCCCTGGATTTTCTCAAAGTGTGTCGTTAGGAACTATATCTTTCTGTGTCTTAACATCAGAGACACTCCGAGGCCCATGAGCAGAGCCAGTAGGAAGTTCATGAGAGAATATAAAGGATCTTTCAAGGAAGGTGGTTCCAGCATGATTCTTCTAAAAGAGTGGAGAGGATAATGCAAGTCGTCTGAACTCAGAGGAAAAACTTGGAAGCCATATTCTGCACTCAGTGGGTGCATCTACATGAGATGCATAATACACAGTAGCCTAATAACACTGCACAATAGCATGCTGGGCAAAAACTATGCCAATTCATTACTGTGTAGTAAGCATCACTAAAAACTGCTCTGGTGCTACTGCACAGTAACTGTAACTACTACACATTTAATTAGCACTTCATTAAGCCAGTGCTAAACTAAATGTACAGTAACTACTGTGCATTAATGAATGAGTAGACACTTCTAGTGACACTACTGTAAATTGGAAATAACTTCATTAAAGTAAATGGAATGCCACTGGGTATAAAATCAGAATAAATAAGAGGAAGTTCAGGTCAGGGCTAACTCTGCAAATATAGGTATCCAATCTAGGCTATCAGTGGTTCCTCCAAAACTGTACCCTACTTGCTCTTCTCAGTAGTTAGCAAGCATTGAGGTTGAGTAAATGCTGACTTCCATCTCTTCCTTCTCATCAAATCTAAAAAATAAGGTGCAAGTACAAAGGAACTCTCATCTATATCCAGAGATGTTGTTCTGGTTTTTTTTATGCATAGAGAAGAAAACTTTCCTTCAAGATGGTATTTATTTTATGTAGTAGAATACCGAGAAAGGAGGAGAAAATAAGAGTATAGTGTGTGTGCGTGCATGCACATCTACACGTGTGCTTTAACATGCAGTAGACTATTTTACTGCTTATTAAAGTGTCACATAAAAAATCATGGGCATTTATAGATGTGCTCCAGGAGGTGTGTTGCAGGGCGCTTTAATTAGTGAGCCACAAAAATTAAAAGTGCCTGATTGTCACATGTATCAGCATCCCTGTGCTGAAAAAATGGTGGCAGGGCATTTTGAATTAAAGCTTGTTTGACAAGCTTTAGTTCAAAGTGCACCACTGCCATTTTTCAGTGCGGGGACACTGATACATGTGACACTGGAGGTTGCTGGAGCACATTAATTTCCATGCTCCAGAAGACTCGATTAATTGAGTCTGCTCTGACATGCTGGATTTATAGCACATTGGAGCAGCCTCCCTGCATGTAAGTGCCCCATGACATTACGTTAATGCACAGATGCACAGTAAAGTAGTCTACTGAACATTAAAGCATCACTAAAAAAGCATGCAAATGTACTACTGTGCATTAATTTAGTACTTCACATTGGAGGTGCTATATTTAATGTTCATTAGAAAAGGTGCATTAATACATACGTAGATGTGCCCAGTAGGTTGCATTTGAACATAAAATGGTAGTTGTCTCTCTTGCTCCAAAGATGAGTTCTGTGTTTTAGGATGCAGTACATAGATATCAAGACTAGGTACAGACATTCAAAAAGCCTGAGATGGAATTGATCTAAGTTACATGGTTTTCTGTAAGTGGCATAGTTTAGATTGGTAGCAAAGAGAATACACATTCTCTCTTTGGTGGGGGTCAAATCTTAGACTGGGCTCCGCCATTTTTAAACTAGTCTGTATGCTGAGCTTCTGTTCTGTTATGGGTATAGAATGGTTTTGTGTTTCAAATTTATATTCTGTTATGGGTATAGATTGGTTTCTGATCACGTATACTGGTAAAAGTGTAATGTTTGTACCTGGTCTGTCATATGATGTAAGTTACAGGTATACACAACATAAGAATCACAGAGCAATTCCATTGCTCTATGAAGCTGGTTCCACCTTCTCATCTGTGTGATGCCTCATTTTGTTTCTCTGTACCTGTTTATGAAAGCATTATACCCTATATTATTTTACATGGGTGCATACAACTGTTCACCACACACCATCTATGATCATGCGGCTCACTTTAAGTTATTAAGTTATTAATGAAAACATTTAGCACTAACGGATAATTCACTGATACCAAAATATAGTAAATAGTCACTTAAAATATAGTAAATAGTCACAAAATATACACTTTAAGATAAAATGGGGACAAATTTTAAGCACGACAAATAAATATGTTTTGTTCTTGCAAACCAATTTCTTAGATTAAGCTCTTTTGGGAATAATGTGCCAAATTCAGTTAAATAGTCATATGGTTGAACAAAAACATGTCTGCAAAAGGAAATTATATTTTAATTGAAAAACCCCAATTTGAAATATGAATAATCACACTTAGCTTTAAAGATTCCTACAGCTGTACCTTGAGGGTAGTCCCATTGCTTTTAATGGATGTGTCTTTATTTTTTTTCTGGAAGACTCTGGCTAATTGCCAGGTTGTACATCTTGCCTGCAGTCTTGCTAAATTAGTATATAAACTCCTATGCTATAGTGTGAAGAAAACGTTGAGTGCTTTATTACTTGGGCCATTAGTTCTTTTCAGGTAACCGGAAAGAATGACCCTTTCCTTGATCTATAATAGAAGGTTTTCTTTGAGGTATTAAAAGAAAAAAGACTGCTTGAAATAAATTCTTATCAGCCTTCCCTGACTACTTCTGATGACCGATACCAAATCATTTGAAACCTGACACATGTTTAAGATAGTAGTATTGTATTCAAGAAATGCAGTGCCATTCTCAAAGGACTAAAATATTGCTATGTCCACAGTTTGGCAAACTTGAAAGACACAGTTTGGCAAACTTGAAAGATTTTTACCCTCTGTGGATAATTTTATTTTTTAAAGTAGTCCTCTCTGCTAGGAATTTGAAGTGAAGTCAGTGAAGGGAAAAAGCCTAAGAATGGCTTCTGTGCTTTATGAAGCTCCAACGGTTAAAAGTATAAAATATTAATATTTTTGGCTGCAGAGTTAGTTTAATGAATATTATATCTTCAGTTCTATTTTCCTCTGTCTCCTAATTTTTTTTCTTTACTGAAAAAACATTTAAAGGTTCTGTTATAAGGGTCAAGTCATCTTATTCTTTTTGCCTCATTGTTCTTATGTCCTTTATTTATTTATTGCTAAAAAGCTCTTAAAAGTATCTTTTTGGAGTATTTTATTGTTTACTTCTCCTCTTGTGGGCTAAGATCAAGTGCGCTCCTGCCCTTCCTCTCTTTCATTGAGCAAACTTCTCCCCTGTTGTGAACCAGTCAGCCTTGGACTAGCGATGGGAAATTAATAGGGCTGGTACCATTGCCTGTTTTTAGGATTGCTTGGTACTTCCCAGAGTCTGTATTCAGTTGCTCATAATTTTGCCAAACTGCAACCATTTAGGCTGGTATTTTCCAGATTGCATATCACATTTTTTTCCTTGAAAATTTAAACCAAATTGTTCAGTTAATTCTGAGACTAAGACATATTAGTTTTCCCTCCCCATTTTCCCCAAAATCTGGAAACCTTATCTAAACAGCTTTTGCATCCCGTCTTTAGAACTGGATCTGGATATTAAGTAGGAAGATGGTCTTTATATCAGGGAAGTTTATTCTAGCATCTCCATTAAAAAATAACTAAGTTTCTTTAAGATATAAACTTTGTCTTAGTACAATTCAAATTGCACATGAACTGTTCCCACAGGGCAAATGAGAAAGGGTTCAGGAGCTAACCCAATCTAGTTGTCTGTCCCAGACTTGGGTCCAGCCAGGCCATGGAACTACAGGAAGGATCTTGTCTCTTCTGTGCCTTTAATAATAACTTCTACCCAGATGACATGAAGGAGAAAGTGGGATTTAATTGTGAGCCAGAAGTCTCCTTTACTTTAAGAGAAACTGCAGTAATCTGAGCTGGCTCCAGGCAGGCAGGTAGCTAATATTTGGGCTAGCTGTTAATAGACCAGATGGCAACCAGTAGACACACTTCTAGCTACAAAGGTGGTGGCTGTTCCAGAGAGTAATTTCCCAAGGAAACAGTTGCAGAACCATAACAAACAGGGTAGGTCCATAGGCAGCAGAAAGCCCAGAGCTGCTGGCAACTGAGCCAAACTCTAACAGGTAAAACATGCTGGACAGCAGCAAGAAACTATCTTGGCAGATCAGCCAGCCAGCAAGCCCAATCAGAGTCACCTGTCTGTGGCTGGGCATCCACATGACCAATGAGGGCAGGTCTTGAGAGAGAGATAAGCTCAAAGCCTGAGCAAGGGAACAGTCTGGCTGGGCAGGTTCCCAGGGAAGGAGATCTTCCCTGAGATGTCTGTAGCTTGAGCCATGGACTGAGACTCTGTGATGATGATGATGATGATGATGATGATGGAGGAGGAGGTATTGGGTAAGGGGCTGAGAGTTTATAGGGAGCTAAGCCTGGGATGAGAAGTCCTTTGCTATGCAACCAGCATGCTTAGAGCTTTGGGTTACAGCCATTTAGCTAATTCTCTTGTCATGGTTGTTTTGTTATCGTTGGGACTGAAGGGGAGTTGGAGGTCTCAGCAGTGCCCAAGGGGTATGCAAATACTTTGATCTTTGCTGGGGGCTGGGCTCAAGGTGTGGACAGATGGTGACAAGGCAAAAGGTTGCAGTTTAGCACAGGGCTGGGGGTCAGGGCCAGGGCCAAGGCCAGGGCCAGGGGTCTGAAGCATGAAAGGGGTGACCCTGAGGCTAAGTGGGCCTAAGCACAAGCTCAAGAGGAGTGATAGCAAGCCATAGGCAAAGTTCAGAGCTAAAAGACTGGAAAGGGCTAAAGCCTAGGACAGGTGGAAGCCAGACTAGGGCTGGAACCTAGAAGCCTAATCTAGTGTAGCAAGCGAGTCTAGTTAGAGAAAAGGGAAGGTGGCCAGGAAGGCTGGGGCCCCAACAAGGGAGTGGAGGCTTGAGGTGGCCTGGTGGTTTTGGGCCAAAGTGTCCATTTACATGATGGGCTAGGAGGGTCCACCTAATGTTTGCAAGTTCACTTTGGGACCCTGGGCAGCCTCCCTTTCTCCCAGTAAGATTATAACAGCAAGGCATGACAGATGAGGGGAAAAGAGGAAGGGTACCAAGAAAGTCAGAGCAAAGGAGGAGTAATGAGGCCAGCAAGGAGTATGATGGCCACCTCTGGTGACAAGGGATTATTCAAATGCAGCTGTGACAAGGGCTGGGCTGTAGGAAAAGCAAAGCAGGAGTTTGGAAAAAAGGAGGATGAAACTAATTTGAATTAGGTAAGAAGGTGACTGCTGGAAATGCAGGGGAAAGGGAAGTTAGAAGACTTGGGCCTGGGACAAGGATTGGAACTTGTTGGACCTCAGACGAAGGCACCCTCTACATGTTACAGATATTGTGCAATTAAATGTTTAATTGTGCAATTACCTTAGCACTAGCTATGGGTGCAAAGTCTTTAACACACAATAAAAAGTCCAATCAGCTATAACATTAGACCTCAAAAATTTGTATTAATTGTATAGCTGGTTGCTATCAAGACTTAATTTTCATGTGCAGAGGGGTCTCCCTTGCAGCTGGTAGCCCCATCAGCTGACAGGCCTCCCAGCTGCAGGGATGCACCATGCCCAGTGTGAAACCCCTGGGACTGGGGCATCATGATACCCATGATCCCCAAGGCTCAGGGGTGTGTGAAGCCCCCAGAAACTCTTGCACAGCCAGCACTGAGAGTCTCCACACCTGAGAGGGCTCTTGGTCCTGACTGTGCCATGTGTCAGGTGGAGGACTCTTAGTCCAAGTTGTGTGTGGTCCCTACAGATGGGAGCCTCCTCAGTGAAGGAGGCTCCCAGCCATGGGAGGCTGCTTCTTACCAATGTAGGGGAGGCCCAGAATCAGGCTCCCCATACACCAGCAATAAGGCGTGATTGGATCTAATGCCTGATTCCAACAATCATGTCTCCTGCCATGCATGTGTGGCGTGGCAGCAAGCACAATTGTGTGGATCATGCATTAGATGCAATTGTGCCTTTACATACATGTGTAGAGAGGACCTAAGACTAAGAATCAGTGTGGAAGGCAGTAAGGAGGGGGGAGACAGATAGGACAAGAAAATGTGGGGGGAAAAAAGGAAGACTAGAACTGGCTAGTCAAAGACAGTGGACTCTTTTCTTCTCTCCCTAATTTGAACAAATAGAGTGGTATAGGGGAGACTGTGATAGGATTGAAATGTTCCAACCCTATTATGAACTATTATGGTATCCTAGTTGTGCGTATGAAAAATCTATCTTGTTCCTGTATAGACAGGGGTTTATGTGGGAAATGTAGTACTGTATTTGATAATATAATATAGACTCTAATTACAATTGGAGGTGGTCAACAATTTTTCATTTTTCTTTGGGGAAAATACAATGAAATAAAGTTTCATAAAAATCTAGAAATCTTTTTTCTGGTCAGAATGAAATCTCTAGACAAGTGAGAGACAGCGAACAAGTTACAGGTGCCTCAGAAGAGCCTGGAAGAAAAGACCCTTTCATGGAAGGAGAGTGAAATCCTTACTCTGAAGCATGCAGACTTGAGCCTGGATCTCTAGATGAGTGCCCTCTAAAACACTATTTGGAGGATTGGTGTGAGGTTTTTTCTTTTCCATGGCAAACAAACCAACAAAAAGATGGGAGAGAATGATGAGAAACAAATGAAAATGAGAGAGAAATTCTAAAGGATGTGCTTTCATTCCAGTGCAGAATGAAACTAAATTTGAAATCTTGAAAAAATTTCCAAAATGGAACTATTTCCATTACCTTCTGGCTGCATGAATGCTTGACTTTGTAATTTTAATGATGGTTAAATTTATATATTTGCATGTATAATTATACTCTGAGTGGTATGAATCAAGAATCTATGATGATAGAAATTAACATGGTTATACTGGCATTATTCTGGTTTACACCAGTTTGGCATGTGGCTCATTATCTTTTTTAGAGCTATTTTGGATCCTAAACTGGAAAATACTGAATGTTCCATTGTTTTAGTTGGGCCTCTTATGTGTGTGCATGTGTGTTCTTAGCTTTTTGTCTTTTTGTTAACTCTATGGGCATGACTTAAAGGAACAGGGGGGAGAACAACTCAACTCGGCTACATAGAAAGTTGGGGGCAAATCCAAACACTCTCTTCTAATCATACTGGTATCAATATGGTACTTATGAGTATGATTAAAGAGGAAACCGTCTGGATTTGTTAATCCCTGTCCCACTTTTATGTTCAACCTTTATTCTTTCTGTGGCAGAACATACCCTTCCCATGTGTTAGGAAATTAGGTCATCAATTGCTTGCATATCAGTGCCCTTATTTGTTTTAGGCTCATGGGGGTTCTTAGGCTAGAACAGAAGAGGAGGTGCCCTGAGGGGTGTGATCAAGGACAGCATGCCATTCTCCCATCTTGTCTTGTGCACCCCAGTGGAGTTCCCCACCAAGAGCTAAAACAGTTCCTAGCTCTAATGTTCTGTTGGCCTCTCTGTATGATGGGAGTCCAAAAAAATTTCTGACTGGATAAGCCTGAGTGGCATGGTTGCACATGAGTTGTTCATCTTTAAAGTGGGGAACTGGAAGCTAAGGGAAATTCTGTACTCCTTCACGTTGTCTCTGTCTGGGCAAGAGGTTGGGTAGCAACAACTGTGGGACAAAGTACTATAATGAAAATCTTGCGGAGATTCCCTGCCCCCTTGGTCTTTACAATGAGACAGGGCAATAGGGCTAAGAATTACAAATCCCACTGCTATTTTCCTGAGTGTAATTGTAATTGCTGTCAGTCAGTATTTCCCCTTCTCCAAGTGATATGGACTCTCTATCCTAGATATGTGTTTCAATGCTGCATGCATATAGTCTGAAATGCTTTGATAACATTTCCTATGAAGGCCATTGCCAAATGTAAGCTTGTCAGAACAGGGGATGTGACTGTACAGCCTCTTGGATGCTGCAGCTTTATAACTATTCTAGTAATTACTTTACACTTAAATCTAATACTTATTGCAGGAGATGCACATTTATGTATATTGGGGCAGGGGTCCTATTGTATTTACTCTTCATTTAAAAGAATCATTCAAGAACTATTACTAATTGATACAGTAATGGCAAATTTCTATTTTTACAACGTTGTAACTGATATTAAAGCTCTTACCTTGGAAGACTGCATGAATTCTAAGGAGGACCTCAACTCTTTAGTCAAAATTAATTTGTTTTTTTTCTTTCCTTTTCATGTGTATCCCAGGCCATTTACACACTTATTTTTCTTTACTGTCTTGGCAGATACTTATGAGACCTCCTACTTTGTAGTATTGAATGCTTCCCCAAGCTAGAACTTTCACAAAGATACGTTTCTCCTCTTCTCCTTCCAGTCAGCAATAATTGCTTGATGTGTTTGTGATTACTCTGCCAGTTTTTAATTTAGTGAAACTGAAGATGTGGGGTTTTCATTTTCTTCTGACTTTGTTTGCTTCTTCAAGATGCTTATGTATATGGTCATCTTGACTGTTTCCAAGAATGAGTTTTGGATTTCTGCTCCAGTCACCGTGACAACTTTGTCTCCTGCACACTTCGACAAAAATTAAAAAACAAAACAAAAATGAAAACAACAAATATACAAAACAATACACAGCATATTTCATGATTAGAGGAGAGGATGAGAGAATAGACAACTTGTGACATATTTTAGTCACATCACTAATACACTACTGAAAGTTGTTCAGGTGCTGAGGTAACAAGAGTGGCATAAGAACCCAGGTGGCTGATCTGTTCTGCTACCCAGCACATACACATGGCAGATAGAGGAATGACCTTCAGGGAAGGTTAGCTGTGAAATAAACGGGTAACTTTGACAAGGTAGTTGCAGACCAAGCAGCAGCAGCACCAACAGGATGTGGTGGGGATAGCAGATGGTAATGCTTTCCCTCATGAAAAGCCAAACACATCCTTTAACGGTGTTGTGACATAGCGAGTACAGATCACCACTATAATAAGCCTGCCCACCCCCCCAACCATAGGTCTACAAGTCCTCAATGGCAGATCAGGCAGATGTTAAATTCTCAATGGCTGTTAAGGTGAAGGCTGCAGCAGAATGAGATCTCCAAGTGTCTTGGCCTCCTTGCCATTGGATCAGGTTCTGCTCTGTCAAGAACTGAGTGAAAGCTGGTATGCAGTAGCTTCTTCAGAATAAGATCAAGCACAAGTGTCTTACATGAAAAAAGCTTTTCCAGCACACTTTTCAAGCTCTCTGGTGGTCATCTAATGACAATGGGAGCAGGATTGTGAGGTCTGGGAGCTTCCAGTCATGAACTGGCATGAAGGCAGCACTTACAAAAAGGTTGTCTAGTAGGCCTGTGCAAAGTGGATAGTATTTGCTTTGGATTCAGATTTGGATTCAGAGGACAGTGATTCAATTCAGTGATTTGAATCAGTCCTAATTCGATTAATTCAAATCTGATTTGGAGATTTGGCTGCTGCCAAGTCTCCCAATCTCTGAATCAGCAAGGCCAGGCCCATCGCCCACCCTTCTCCCAGCCTGGCAATGGCTGCCCCAGCTCCCAGCACTTGTTAAAAAAAAAAAGCTCCCGATCACCGGGTGCTGCTGGGTGGGGGGTGCTGGGTGCCCCCAACTGCCCCTCACTGCATGGGGGGTTGTGCATGAGCTCCCTGACCCCACCTCACTCCCCACCCACCCACCCACCCACGGGTGCTCTGCCTGGGTCAGCTCTGGCCCTTTAAGAAGAAAAAAAATACCCCAACCCTCCCCCTGTTGGACTCATCACTCCTGCTGCAGGGACTCATTCCTGCTGCCCCCCGCTGCCCTGCAGCATCTGGGGGCTCTGCACGAGCCCCCAAAACTATTGCAGGAGTGGTGAGTCCTGGGGCTTTTCTTGTTTATTTGTTTTTTTAAAGTGCTGAGCTGAGGTGGGCGGAGGCAGCCATGGGGGGGCTGGGGGAGCAGGGGGGAGCAGGGGGCTGGCAGGGGTCCCCTCATGGTCCCCTCCCCCTCCTCCAGATCCCCCTCCCCCACCCCTAGTTCTTACAAGCTCGGAGTTGGCTGCAACTCCCTGCTGCAGCCACCGGGGACTGCCCAAATCATCAAAGCTCTCTGAATCTTTTCTGAAAATTTGGAGAGCTTTGAATCAATTCAGACCTTTAAATTGGTCCTCTGATTCGATTTGAATTCAGAGATTTGTCCACTGAATTGGGCCAAATCTCCTCTGAATTGAATCACCACCTGAAGCTTCACACAGACCTATTGTCTAGCACTTGGATAAGGCAGGAGTGTGATTTGGTAGTTTTAACTGTGAGCTGAGCAGTCTTCTTCAGGATTTGCTCTGCTCACCCCAGATTGGGAGGGGACTAGAAAAGGTGCCCTAAACGTAGAATGTCTACCTTCTTGCTGACTGGATAACCATATCCAGTGGGATCACTTTTACTGCGGTTGAAATCAACAGACACAATTAATTTTAGGAACTGGGACATCAAGACCCTCATGGACAATTGTAATAGTGAATTTCCAGAGCACTGCACTGCAATCATGGTTTGGACTCAGGTGACAAAACATTGGTGTCAATGTGCTGAGTGAGACCTGGTGAGTGGGAGATGGGGAGCTCAAAGAACATGGAGGTGGCTATAACTTCTTCTGGAAGGGTAAACAGGAAGCAAAATGCCAGCTTCACAGAGGCAGACAAGGTTCCTTGGGTGAATCTGATATCTTTTATTAGACCAAGCCAAATAGTTGGAAAATAGTTATTAAACAAGCTTTTGGGTTCAAAAACCTTTTGTCAGGCTAAGGAAGTTTCAGCAGTTGGTGTGTGCTCTTCCTGGGTGGAATGAAAAGTAAAGAAGCCAGCAGCTGGGCGGGTATGCATACAAGACAGGTAGTCAGTGAAAATGTAGATTAAGGAGTCAATGGGTGAGAGACAGGCGGGGGAGGGGGGGGAAGAGAGAGAAGGGGGATGAAAGTGGAGAGATACCTGGGGAGTCAGATGTCAGGCAGGTTATAATGTGTCATAAATCCAATGTCTATATTTAGTCCATGATTTTTAGTATCCAGGAGGTTGATGAAGTGGAGTTCATAGGCTCGTCTCTGGGACGTGTTTTGTAAGTTTCCTTTGAGGATCAGGACTGAGAGATTGGAGAGAGAGTGGTTTTCTTGTGAGAAATGTGCCCCCACAGGTAATTGGGTATTTCTGTCTTTGATAGATTTCCAGTGTGCATTCATTCTGGTGTGCAGTTGTTGTTTGGTCTCTCCTATGTATTTTCCATCAGGGCATTTGGTGCATTGGATGAGATATATTACATTTCTGGAGGTGCAGCTCTAAGATCCAGGAATGCTGATGGCTCGGTTGTGGTGTGTAGTAATAGTGGGGGTGGCGGAGATGTGTTGGCAGGTTTTGCATTTCTTGTCATGGCACAGTCTGGATCCTTTTGGTGTGTTCTGGGCTTGAGGAAGTTTGCTTCTGGTGATGAGGTTAGTGAGGTTTGGTGCTTGTTTGAAGGCTAAGATGGGTGGCTCTGGGAAGATCTTTTTAAGAATAGGGTCTCTTTCTAGTATGGGTTGCAATTGTTTGAGGATTTTCCGTACAGGTTCAAGGGAGGGGTGATATGTCATAACCAGTGGTGTGCAATTTGTGGGGTTTTTTTTCTGTACTGCAGCAGTTCTTCACGTGATATCCGGGTGGCTCTTTCAAACGTGTGATCTATCTCTCTGGAGGAGTGTCCTTGTTGGGTGAAAGCCTTTTTAAGATTGGTGAGGTGGCAATCCTGGGTGTTCTCTTCAGTGCAAATGCGATGATATCTGAGGGCATGGCTGTATATCACAGCTTTTTTGGTGTGTTTAGGGTGATTGCTGGTTCTGTGCAGATATATATGTTGGTCTGTGGGTTTCTTGTATAATGTGGTCTGTATTTTATCATTCTGGTTACTGATCATTGTGTCTAAAAAGGAGATGCTGGTGCTTCACAGAGTTGGTTTTGCCATCAAGAATGAACTCCTAAACCAACTCAACAAGTTCCCTATTGGAATTTATGTGCACCTTGGGACTCTCCATCTTAAACTGGTGGGGAGCCAATACACCACTTTTATCAGCACATATGCTTCAATCCTTGAAGCTGCATATGATTCCAAGGAGAAATTGTATGCCAACTTTGGCCAAGTCCTCTCTTACAGTTCAGTGGGAGACAGACTTATTCTTCTTAGCCACTTCAACGCCAGAGTTAGAAGGGACTTGAACCACTGGAATAGAACCATTGTCCAAAAAGGAGTAAGAAAGGTCAACTCCAACAGCATCCTAGTCTTGACCAAATACATGGAACATGGACTCACCTTCATCAACACCATGTTCCACTAGAAAAAAAGGCAGAAGACATCATGGAAGCACTCACAATTTAAGCATTGGTACCTGATTGTCTGTGTCATTGTTTTGCAAAGATGTCTGCAACCCCAAACTATGCTAGAAGCTGTTGATTGCTGGACTGATCACCAACTGATCCACTTGGTTATATCATTCAAACTGGCTTCCAAGTGGTGGCTGTGGCAGAAGCAATGCTGATGGAAGATCAACTTCGAAGAACTCAAGGATCCAATCAAGTGAGACCTCTTCTACAAGTGTCTCAACAAAAAAATGGTGAATTTCAATCAACAACAATGAGAGAATACCAGCAGTGCTTGGGGTGCTTTCAAGTTGAAGGTCATCAGTACCTGCAAAGAGACACTTAGATTCTCTACCAGGAAATATCAAGACAGGTTTGAGAATCACCAGGAGATCCAAGAGTTCATCAAGCACAAGCTCTTTTGTGCTTGGCAGAATTAGACCAACTCCAAGCAAAAGAAATTGAATCTTCAAGTCAAGGCAGAAGTCCAAAAAAGCATCTGCAATATGAACAACAGAGGGTGGGAAGACAAGGAGAAGGAGACTCAACATCTTGCTGCCATCCATAATATGCATGAATTTTATTATATTTTTTTCAATGCCACCAAAGCCATCTATAGTCCAACCACTTAGGGATCAACCCCCTTGAGATGGACCAGACCTGATTAAGCAGAGGGGAACCATCAATACCCACTGGAAGGAGCAGTTTGAAGACCTTCTCAATTGAGAGACTGTTCTTGATAAGAGTGTTTTCAACTCCATCCCACAACACCCAGTCAGAGTTTATCTCAGAATCCCTCCATTCCTGATGAGGTAAGGAATGCCATTAAGCAGATGAAGAATGACAAGGCATCTGGAGCTGATGGAATGCCCAGTGAAATCTTCAATAAGTGGAGAGTTCACCTTGCAGGTCCATGCACTCATCTTAAGGGTTTGAAATGAAAAGGAAATACTAGATGACATCAGGGATACCATGATCATGACAATCTTCAAGAAAGGAGACAGGTTGGACTGTGGCAATCCCTACACAGAGGGATTGCCTTTTGTCCACCACAGGAAAAAATCATTGCAAGACCCCTCCTTAACTGTCTTTCCACTTGCTGAAGAGCTCCTTTTGGAATCTAAGAATGAGTTAGGGCATCAAAAGGCACACCCAGCATGATCTTCACAGCTCACCTGCTACAGGAAAAATTCCAGGAACAACATAAACCTCTGTATATGGCCACCTTTGAGCTCATGAAGCCTTCAACCTTGTCAACCAAGAAGCAATGTGGAAGTGTGTGCTCACTTGGAACCAGATCATCAGGCAATTGTCGATGTCTTTATTGAGGCATATAAAAAAAAATTGGACTGATGCTTAACATTCAGAAGACTAAGGTCCTCCATCAACACACTTTTAATGAGCAGTCCCAAGCTCTGGTAATTCAGGTTCATGGTGAGACTCTGGAGAACACTGAGTATTTCCTGTACCTCAGAAGCCATCTCTCACAGAAGATTGACATCAAAGAAATCCACCCTTGCTTCAAGTGTGCAAATGCAGCCTTTGTACACCTGAGAGAATGGGTGTGCAAAGATGATGACATCAAATCCAAAGCCAAGCTCATGGTGTATCAAGTAATTGTGATCCTCATCTTATTGTACGGAGCTGAGACATGGACAATGTACAGGAGGCACCTCAAGTCATTGGAGAAGTACCATCAGTGCTGCTTGCTGAAGATCCTTCAAATGTAGTGTGAAGACAGAAGGACCAACATTAGTGTCCTGTCACAAGCAAACACCACGAACATCAAGGTGATGATCTTCTTCTGACATCACCTTTGCTGGGTCAGTCATTTCATCTGCATGTCTCACTCTAGAATCCTGAAGCAAATTTTTTTCCCCAGCTCAGTCAATGTGTAAAGAGGAGGGCAGAGAAAGCACTTCAAGAACATCCTCCAGGCCAATTTGAAAAAATGCAACATTAACCTCAACTCATGGGAGACTATTGCCCAGGACCACCCTACATGGAGGAGGAATGCACTACAAGGATTTCAGTATTCTGAAAACTTAAAATGACAACAGGAGATGGAAAAGCAGAGTGATAGAAACAGCGTATTGCAGACCAAATCCAGAATCTGGAGCCATACACCCCACATGGAAACATGTGACTGAGTTGCACCAGAGTCTGCTGATTCCCAGATTGGATTTGCCAGTCATATTTGGACCCATAGATAAGACAATAATGGAAGCAATCACCCTCAACTGCAAAGGATTGCCAAAGAAAAGAAGAGGCATAAGAACTATACAGAAAACTATTGATGTTCACACTTCAGGATGATGGTTCTGTTGTTCCTACGTACTGTAGCTGTCTCAGCATGTCAAAATGATCATGCTGGGGGAAGCTGACCCTCAGGTTACTTTGGTCATCTTTGCTTCTCTTTCTCTTTCCTTTCCTCCTAAAGGAAACTTTAACTCTGTCTACACTGACACTGTTCACTCTGGTGACTTTTAGCCCTATGCTGAATTCACAAGTTCTTTCAGTACCCTGAAGAGCACTCTTGACTTTCGTATAAAAACACACACACTTGAGGCAACAACTAGCTAGATGTTACTCTGCCAGTTACATCAGTGTGTTGATTTTATTTATTTATTTATTTATTTGTTTATTTTTGTCATTGGTTCCCCAACAGGTTCCTAAACTGCTGGAATCAGCTCAGACAAAATATCTAATTTAGGTGGGAAGGGGCAAGGAAATTCTGGTCTCCTCAGGAATAAGACACCTTTTTACCCAAATGCTCCTCTTCCTTTCTCAAAGAGATAGGACACCATATTTTCCTTCCTGCTGTGGATGGAAGCTATTCTCTAAGTTGTTGAATGGAAAGGACCATGAATAATTAATCATCAGCAATTTATAATCACATTTCAATAAGTTTGAAATTGGTAATAAAACTGAGATCACCCATCATTTTTGCATAGAAGGAGCACATAGCGAAGTCCTCAATCTCAGGTATATTGCATTTGTCAGAAATCCTCACCTATAGCGATTGTTCTTCACTTAATTTCCATCACATATTCTAAGGCATGTACTAAACCAAAACAAGGCTAGCAATAGGGAAACTTCACTTTCTTGCTTCCGAGGAAGGAGACTTTCATATTTAAGGAACCCCCTTTTTTTCTTGTAAGTAATTATTTGGCAGACCATATCATACAGATTATAGTAAGTCTGTTGTCTTATGAAAATCTTGTGCTGTTTCCACTCATGCTGTGGATCCTCAAAGGATATAGAAACCTGTAAGTAATGATGGCTGTCAGTGAGCACATCTATATGTGTGCCCAATTCAAAAGTTGTTACTGTTCAGTCCCAGCACCGCACAGGTTGCTTCTGACCCTAGTGCACAGTAGGTAGTTGCTACTGCACAGTAGCATTGGCGTTAAGGTTTGTGCCCACCAATGCTATATCGCCATAGCAATGAGCTATGTTGCTGTAGCTTGTTGCTATAGCAACATAGCATCTTGTAGATGCACCCTCTATGTACAATATCATACTTGGTAATCTTGCAGTATGGATGTCACATGCTTGCTTTCATGGGAACATGCATATTTAAATTATCCTAGAACAGGATGACTTTATTCTCATACTACTAGAGGGAGAGGATTCAAAGAGCAATGAGAAGGCTGGTGAAAGCTAACACCGTCTTCCTCAACCAACACCTTTTATAATATCAAACCACCAGAACCTAAAGGCCCCTTCCCCTCTATTTTTTTTAGTGTTCAGAATCACAGGTAACCCCAAATGACTCTTAACAACTGCTAGAATTTCTCAAAATGTACAGGGCCTCTAGCTTTGACTAATGATAAAAAGTGGGCTTAGATACAATCCTAAAAAGCTGCCTAGTTAGTAGTCTGGTATGTTGGCACAATGTGCACTTTTCCATATGGTGAGGCAGGACTCCTCCAATCATTATATGCTCTCATTCAGATTCAGCCTGCTGCAGGAAATTAGCACTGTTCATACTTGTTTAGGCTTAATAAAAATCATTTTAGCTAAAGCACAGGGATAAGGTCACCATCTGCCACATGGAAATGCCAATTTCAAATGAGCAACAGTTGAAAGAGAGTGTCTTTCATTCTTAGACACTTTCAGAAAGAACTTCAAATGGGTGCTGGAATCAATTAGGATTTTGCCCAGCAGACCATAAGACTTCATTTACATATCAGATTTTCAGTTCTGTAATTACAGGTATGTATATTTAAACAGCAGCTTGTCTATTATGCCTTCATGAGTTTTGCATGGAATACAGTTCTTCCTTATTTACATTTAGAAACATCTGTCTCTCTGTAGTATGTCAAGCTACAAATGATTCGGAGGTGTTATCCAGAATGTCTATGGAATTTAATGGACCAAATTCGTATGTCAATTCACTGGAACAGCAATTGCACCAGGGTTTACTTTGATCCATTACCTCCAATTATGTAATCTATACAAATATGACCTGAGCTATGTGAATAAAAACATCTTTTACAAATACATAATCTTTCTCCTAAAAGCTTAATTGTACCTCTTGAATGGGGAAAAAATAGTATAGTACATCACAATTTCTTTTTCCTTAAAATACAGTACACATAAAACTAAACATTTTCTGTGGGTTACAAAGAACATTTATGCTTATTTATTCAGAGTGCATGTACTATATGCAATACATAATTAATGACTTCAGAATGAATGATTGAATATGACCTTATCATGACAGAATGTTTGCACTCTAATGAAGGAGATTAAAAAATGCAACTGCATCTGAGAAATTGAATAGCGCTCTCTCACTTGCATTTGGTAACATCTGCTTTTCAAAATGATATTCAAGGTTACCCAGCCTTTCAAAAATTAGACATGAAACTTATGTTTGGAAATATCTTTAATCTTCTTTATTAGTCTACTCTTATTCTGGTCATGATAAGACCAGATAGGCAAGTATAAGTTTTGCAGTGAGTTAAATGTTGAATTCTTACATTTGTGATGGTTATTTTTTTTTTTTTCATATTCATGAGACTTAAACAACTTAGGGAGAGAACATCATGTGCAGATGCAAAGTGGGTTGGAACACAAATATTTAGGATTCACCAGGGTTAGTAGCAATAATATTCACTTCTTATGCTTTAAAGTAATCTGTGATGGGTTTCTTTATTCACAAAGTAGATTCCTGACCAATTACAAGCTGTCATGCTGCTGATTTGGTAGCAGAAAGAAAAATTGCTTATGATAGTTACATTAAAATATGTTTGGAGACAGACACGCATATACACTAAAATTTGGGAAGAGATTCTTTTCATTCCAAGACTTTCAACATTTTGCATTAATGATATCATATATTCTAATGTGTCGTGCCCAAATTTTGGACAGTGTAGTTCCATGGGCAGTTGGAGCAGACACCACCATGCTTTATACTGTACGATACCTTTAAGGAACATTTAAACTTCTTATAGTACTTATTGGAATGGTGGAAAGCATTAATGGAAAACAGGCTGGGGTAGATTAGGTCACTCAAGAAGGCTGGATTCTCTGTCTGTTAGAGGCAGTACCTATCAGGAGCCAAAATTTTACATTTGTTCTGAGAATCCACACTCCAATCCAGCAAAAGGACAAGCCCCAGGAAAGTCTCCTTCTAGAGGTAGACAACCCAGAATTCTTCATTTTAAGATTTTGTCATGTTTTGAGACTGAATTTTTTGGTTTTACTTCATGTGCGTAGGCAGCAGCTGCACCTTAGTCAAGATGACTGGAGCAGAATGGACTTTGAAAGGAAGTGCATCACAGCTAACACTCAGAACGTCTCCGAATTACTTGCCTGTATTTAGTTTAATTGACTTAACAGGACTACCTACAGTGGCATCCTCTGGTGATGAACAGTTACAATTATAGTGTACATTTGTAGACATAACAGTTCAGTTTTATTGACATTGTATGCTAATGGATGAATCCTTTTCTGTGCTTAGCAGGGTTGCAATGAGGGTGTGTGTGAATGGCGGGGGGGAGGGAGGGGTCCTCTGGGAGGGGAGGAGAAAGGGAAGGATGATAGAGGAGAATCAGTGGGCAACCTGTGCCCCTTGAGAGGAGCAAAACAGGAATTTTCCATAAAAATCATGAAAGAGAAGACAAAGCTAAATAATAGTAATACCTAGCACCACATCCCTAAGGAAGTATAATACATTGAATTCCCCATCTGGATAGAATGAGTGTTATAGTCAGCAAGAACACTAGCATGGAGCATACTGTGTTGCAGTTTACAGGGGTAGCAAAGTGTTCCTTACATTACAGTGGAATCCTTCTTTGACTGAGCTGGATTCCTGTAATAAGCCAGGTACTCGGTTTAGTTTCTGTTTCCACTCAGAATGCTGGTCAAAGCAGGGATATAATCCTTAAAAAAAAAGAAGAGAGACACCAAATGTGGTTCTGATGTAAAGATTGACTATCTCAAAGTGGTGTAGTTCCATGTTTATTGTACTTCATCCATTCCATTTCAAATATCTTCAAAAAAGATATTCCTTTCTTTATTTTTTCTTTTAGATAGTTCAGCACAGGATCTGAAAAGCTTTGTCCTACTCTATCACATAGCCAGTTGAAAAGATTCTGCTTGCCAAATTAAACTTTGAGCTGCATATCCATTGTCTTTAGTGACACCAGTGCAGTCCTAATGTCTATAGGGCATTTACACAAATGTAACTGTTAGGAATATAATAAACACTTTTTGGTTGGTGTTTCTCAAGAAGGAAAGAATCAGTCTCACTTTTTAGCTGTATCAGTTATAGGGCTAACATAAGAAAAAAGTCACCAAGGTGAGCAGATGCCTCTAAATACATACAAGGGACCAACTGAATAAAGTTATTTGTATGCAATCACATTTTACTTTTTATAACCACATTAAGAATCAACAAAATCAGGTACTATTGTTTAAAGTCTGTCCTCTAACTGCATGCAATAGATAATCAAATATATAATCTACTCTAGACAAATCCCCAGTATTAAAAATAAAAGTTGATCTATTAATCAGCTCTCCCCTGAAAGAATGCTCTGCTGTTGAGGTGTAGGAGAAATACATAGACAACATTATACCATAAAGAAAACATATCAGTGAAATCAGAAGACTAAGATTATGGCCATACTTACAAGCTTGCAGTTACAGCTCTGCTACAGCCTGGTGCCATATTCTTCTTGCCTTACATTTCATTAAAATTCTTTTGACAACATCCTTTGTGCATGATGATTTTTTCCTAAAAGGCCATCTGAAACAATAATTGTTATTATAGCGTATCAAGTTCTTTCATTCATATTTAATGGTCATGAGAAATATTAAAAAGCAAAGCTTCCTCTGAAGTTGACACCTATAGTAGGGTTCCCCCCACCCCCTTCAGTATTTGAAAATCAGTGCTGAAGGCTTACTTTAGCCAGCATTGTTCAAGCAAAGCCCACAGGAATGCATTTAATTTCTTATAATAAGAAGACATCTTCCTTGAGACTCATTGTAAATCAGTATAGGCCTCTATTTCATGAGAAAAATGTTCAATAATATATTACTGTAATTTTAGTTGTTTATTATATGGATCTTTGATTTTGACATACCTATATGAGCTGTGCCAATGAGTTTCTGACAGGGAGCTAGAAAACAGTAATAGTGTAAAGAGACTACATCTGAGCCTCTTTCAAGCAATATTTATAGTGTCAGAAATCTGTTTTTATAATCATTAATGTTTAAAGAGAACATGTCTTTGATTTTTTTGTTAACATTTTAAATCGTAGGTTTTTTTTTGCTTATCAAGAAGAGAGGCTGAAATTATTTTGCTCTTAAAGTCCACATCATCTTTTGTTTTTTTCCCAAAGCAAACAGCAGCTTATTCTTGTTTCTCCATACAGTTAGTGTTTTAAATATACATTGTTAGTTAAAATCCTGCAACACACATTTTCTGATATTGGTGCTGTGACTGGAAGGCTTTCTGATGTTTGAAGCCAGTTTAACTCCTATATGCTGCTTTTAAATATTCATAGCTGAGTTGAATATTTGTCTTATTCATAAGAAAATACCTGCAAAAGAGACAAAGTCAATCTATAGGCCTAAGTGTAAATTTTTAAGTATGGGGCACCAAAACTATGTGAGGTTAAATTTTGTAGCAACAGATGCTATTAGAAAGCCATTAAAATGTACATAGAATATCACTGTGGTGTTTTCTCTGCATTTTTTTCTTCAACTGGTATGAGATTTATGAAAAGAAGAAGGTTACCATTGATCTTCTGATGATTTTTTTAAGTAAAATTATTTTTAAATGATTTAAGTGGTAACTTCTTCATGGTAAGGATATTCTGTCTCTAGATATGTCCCTATACTCAAAAAAATCACTGTGTTAAAATGGTTTCTTGAATCAGGACCTTAATATACAGCACATAATGTGATGGTGACCCAATTTAAATAACAACAGATATTTCTAATGTACTGTAATTGATTAAACAATATGGCTTTCTTAATATTAAAAAAAACCCACACAAACAAATGAAACCAGTATTGCAGAAGGCAAGATCTTAGCGCAAAAATATACTTACACATATTATTAAAGATCTTTTTTCCCCTAACTGGGAATTTTATTTGAGTAAGGGCCACAGAATTAAACCACTAGGAACCAACTCTTAATTCTTTCATTTTGATAGCCCATCCAAGATATTAAGGTTCTGATTTTAATTAACAGTGAGATCACTTTACTTTCCCCTTAGTGTGTAAAGGGATTTTAAAATGGTTGAAATTATATTCTTCCTTGTTTTAACATCCCTTTACATGGCCAGAGTGGTGGAAAGAGGCTTAAGTGTAAATGGAAAACAGGTCTAAAATGTAATAAAATGAAAGAGTCCCAGCAAAGCCCAACCACAGTGCTAACTTGTGAAAAACACTGTTTTGACCTAAAGATAAATCACTTCCAATTACCCATGATGCGGACTGGAGGTCTATACACAGTGTTTTGTTAGGTTTTACACCAGGGAAATTACCAATGTTGGCTTATAACCTTTGTTTTATTAGGACAGTTTTATAACTTTTGTTGCAGCTAACTTAGGTTTCATTTCTTTCAGCTATTACATAGGTGCTATGGCTGGAATGAGAAAGAAAACAAAATGACAGTTAATTTTAAGTGTATGCATTTTGCTTCCATTCTGTCCAGCTATTTGACAACAAATACATTTATTTACAACAATAATTAATAGCATATGTCTAAAATAATTATAAATATCTTGAACTATTTCCTTTCAAAAGGTTTAATGTACTTGTTTGTTTGCTTGTTTAAAATTAGATGCAACTGGAATTCAGAGTTAAGTACAATATTCTCTAAAGACCAAATACTGTGGTCTGAATTTCTACTAGTCTAGCACATGCTAATCAATTAATTGGGCATTTCAGAAAATAGGTCTGTAGGGATGCTGTTAAGGATGGAGTTTAGGTATTATGTTTCAAAATATCAGTCTATTGCAGCATATTGCTAATGGGATTACACAGAATACTTACTGCTCTGGCATTTCTCATTTGGTTTCATATTTATAATGGTGTGGGGTATGTTAACTAAACATTTTTCAGTTTTCAGCTGCTGATATGGAAAACAGTTGATATGACAATGTTGAGACATTATTTAGACAGTTGTCATGGAGGAAGACTGAAAAACCGAACTGATTATTTTACTAGGGTTTGCATGGTGGTGACTTCAGGCATAAAAGAGGCCTTCTTATGTCTACTGCTAATGACCAAGGGCATATCTGGGGGTTGGATTACATATTTTGATGATGTTTCTCAGTGTTAATTTGACCTAAAACTAAAATATATACCAGCTTTGAGAGAAGATTTTTCAGTACTACATTTTCAGTAGACAATAGATAGATTCAGGACATTCCCTCTTAGACTAAATGTGACGCCAAAAGTTAGGTTTTACTTTAATTTAATGTCTTATGCTGGAGGGTCTTTTCACCAAGGACAAAAGAAAAAAGTTTGGGTTGTACTAAAAATATGTACTAAAAAATATTCCCTGGAATTAAATTTGAATAAGATTATTTTAGTCCATTTGGGGATACTGGCTAGATTTGCTTCAGTGTGTTTGCTTTATAAGAAATAATTTCTTCTAATAGTCTAACAACTGCAGAACAATTTTGGTAGAGATCTCTGATTCAAAGTAGCTGCAGAATATCCTAGTTTTATCACACATGAAAAACAAACAGTATTCTTCACATCTGGCTCCATGCATTTTTACTTAAGAGAGCTTGCTGGTCTTTGTTCAGCTGGATGAATACAGGCTTTTTTTAGCCCTGAGTAGCCCATAACAGGTAGCTTAAGTTCATTCCAAGGAAATGGGAAAACAGATTTAAGCCCCTGTGGCTGAATAGGGGCTAGTACTCAGATCTCCTATGTTCTGGTCAAGTGCCCTAAACATTAGGCTGTGGGGCTAAAGCGGGGGTGGGCAAAATGCGGCCCGTGGGCCAGATGTGGCCCACCAGGCCATTCCATCCATTCCATGGGGTCCCTAAAAAATTTTAAAAATTAATATTAATCAGCCTTAGGCTGCCTGTCATGCAGCCCTTGATGGCTTGCCAAAACTCATTATGCGGTGCTCCACCCAAAACAATTGCCCGCCCCTGGGCTAAAGACTAGTGGCTTTCCTCTTCCTAGTATATGCTGAATATGCCTTATGAATAGGGCCCCTCCAGGAATTTATGTGCAGGAATGGCTTGTTATGGAGTCCCAAACAGCCTTAGGCAGAATTTACACGCTAACAAGCACATTGAATTCAAACTGGTGGATGAACTAAGCAGGCTCAATAGCTACATTTTCTATTGTATAGCCCAACCTTGCCTATGTGCTATCTAGCACTCATTGATCTTCACTGACATAAACATAAACAGTTAGGCGTGGCTTTGCTGAATTGCAAACTAGTTAAATGGCACACACATTCCAACTAAAAATCAGCTATCATATTCAGGCCATTTAATTGCTGTGAATCCTTTCCAGTCGTGCCTAACCTGATTTCCTTCTACAATGAGGTGATGGGCTCTGTGAATAGGGGGAGAGTAGTGGATATGATATGTCTTGACTTTTGAACAGCTTTTGACAGTCTTGCACAACATTCTTATTAACAAGGTAAGGAAATACAGACTAGATGAAGTACTATAAGGTGAATACATAACTGGTTGGATCTTCATGTTCAATGAGTAGTTATTACTGGTTCAATGGCTGGTTAGAAGGAGGTATCAAGAAGGGTTCCTTATGGGTCTGTCTTGGGTCCAATGTTGTTCAACATCTTTATTAATGATTTGGATTATGGGATTGAGTGTACACTTAGCCAATTTGTGGGCAACACCCAAGTTGGGTGGAGTTGCAGACTGGAGGGTAGGATTAGGAACCAGTATGGCCTGGATAGATTGGATAAGTGGTTCATAATCAATCAGATGAAACCCAGCAAGGACAAGTGTGAAGTCCTGCACTTAGACAGAATAACTGCATGTACAAATACAGAGTGGGAAATTAATGGCTAGGTTGCAGTACTTCAGAGAAGGACCTGGAGCTTCAGAGAAGGACCTGAAGATTTTAAGCTGAATATAAGCTGTGACCATGTTGCAAAAAAGAATGAGAGTGATCTTGTTGCACAACAAAGGAGTGTCTCTTGCAAATCAAGGGAATGGATTCTTCCACTCTTACTTAGCACTGGTGAGTCCTCACCTTGAGTACTGTGTCCAGTTTTGGGCCCTGTACTTCAAGAAAGATGTGGACAGGTTGGAAAGAGTCCAGTGCAGAGCAACAAAAAATGATTTGGGGCCTGGGAGGCAGGACTTATGAGGAAAGGTTGAAAAAAACAATGGTCATTTAGTTTGGAGAAGAGAACACTTGGGGCAATTTGATAACAGTCTTCAAATACCTGAAGGGTGATTATAGAGCAGATGGAGATGGGCTTTGCTCTGTGGCCATAGGGGACAGGACTTAAGCAGCAGTAGAGGAAGTTGGAGATTAGGAGGATCTTTCTGACTATGAGGATAGTCAAGCATTGAAACAGGCTACCTACAGAAGTTGTGGAATCTCCATCCCTGGAAATTTTCAAGTGCAGGATTGGACAGATTTAGCTGGGTTGGAACAGTCTGAGATAATCTTGCCTTGAGCAGATGACTGGAATAGATGACAGTGCGAGTTTCTTTCCAGCCCCACTTTCCTATGATTCTGTGATGTACTGCCCAGTCCTGGAGGCACCTAATATTCATAATATTTCAAAGTTTCAAAGAAAGGCCTCCACCATCTGGAAACCATAACCCAGAACTTTTCCTTTGCCACTCAAGGTGCAATTCTAAATACTTAGAAATGTCTTTTTTATCTTCAAGAAAATATTATGAAATAAGTGTGGCAAAGGAAAAGTTCTGGGTTATGGTTTCCAGATGGTGGAGGCCTTTCTTTGAAACCCTGTGTTTAAGACCTTAGGGAGGGGCAGAATTTCAGATGCACCCCTGTCTTCAATGTTTCCTAATGCCTAAATCTGGGAAGCTTCTGGCTGGGCAAGTTGACTTGAGTATTCTCTGCGTTCTGGCTGATTTCACTTCCATTCTGAGGCATCTAACTCTCCCTTGTTTGGGATTCCACTCCGGGGCACCTAAGCAAACTTTTAGGTGCCTAAATCCTTCACTAGATGAAGCCACAAAGATAAGATCAATAGAATGGTATTTGAATGCACTTCCCCTTACTTTTTTCCCTGAAGCTCTAGGGTTGCTTGAAATTATATGTTGTTAAGAGATTATTTTAAAATATTATCCTATCATTTTACAGTTTCCTGTAGTTATTTAGATGTCTAGATTACAGGCTGGATTGATGTATCTGATTGAAGCAGTGGTGATGCATAGGGGGTACATGGGGGTGCATGTGCACCCCCTGAGACTGCCAGTATACCCCTTGACAGCCACGCTCACCACTTAGGCAATGGGCAGGGGGGTCAGTTGGGAACACTGGTGCCCCCCCTGCAAGCACTGGCCAATCGCTGTACTCACTGCAGCTGCTTCTGGGAGGGGCTGCAGCAATTGGCTGGCGCTTGCTCCCAGCAGTGGCCGCAGCCACTCCAGGAAGGGCTGCAGTGAGTGCAGGGATCAGCGGCAGTGCTCAACTGTTGCAAAATCACCAGGGGAACCCCTCCCCTGGACCGCAATATCACCCACAGGGGACTGCCTCCTCCGGTCGGTGGGACTGGTCGGGGTGGGGGGGCGGGCACTTACCCCCCTGACCAAGGCAAAACCAGTCACCGATGGATTGAATTATACAATATGGATATCATAGGGCCAAAGTCATCCCTGGACAGGTGACTACTGAAAGTAGCAAGGGGCCTGATCCCTATTTTTTTTTTTTTTGGCAGAGCCTGCCTGCAGCTGGGGGTGACCTGCCAGTGGGCTGAGCAGCCCCTGAGCTGTGGGAGTCCTGGTCCTTTCCTCTGTGGTGGTAGTGTTCCCCCTGGGGACACCCAGGTGGACAGCTAGTGGGCTGCCAGCTAGGAGGCAGCACCCAGACGAATCCAAATCTTCCTCAAGCCCACCCACCAGAAGCCCTCTGGGTGCTGCTCCCTGGGTGACCTTGGGGAACAGTTGGATCAGGCCAGGTGCTCCTTCCAAGCTGAGGCAGCACCTAGCCCACTAGCCGCCCATTTGTGGGGCACAACCGCTGTGGAGGGAAGGGGCCCCCCACAGCTCAGGGGCTGCTCAGCCTGCTGACAGCTCACTCCCCTTCCCCCCCCCCCAGAGAATTGGGTCCCTCGCTGTAACAGTGATGGAAGCCTCTACATTGAAATTGTGGGTTTATAATCATCACAATTAAAAATTATCATTTCAATTTAGGGGACTAAACCCCTCTCACATATGTAAGTGCCTACAATTGACAAGTCAAAGGGTAGGAGGGAAACAAAGGTGAAATGATTTGCTCAAATGGGTTAGTGGCAGAGAAACTAGGGCAACTGAGTCCCAGTTCAGAATCCCAATCCCTGGGCCATAATACATCTGCTATTTATTTATAAATGCTTCAGCATTTAGAATAAATGTGATACAGTTGAACCAATGTTTTCAAAACCAGCATGTCAAAACGCAGAATCCATGTGTGACTTTAGGCAAGTAATGGGCTCATATGCTCCCCCACATTTAAATGAGCATAAAGGCAAGGGACAGAAGTTACACACAAACCAGTTCAAGTAATCATAAACTGGTTTAAACCTGTAACAGAACAGAAACTCAGTGTACATAAACCAGTTTCAAAATGGCTGAAACTGGTTTAAGAGAAACCTGGTTGAATGTAGTATCAGACTTAACTGATTTGGGTCAAATCAGTTTATGAAACTTCTGTTCCAGATCCCTTCCTGGTTCAAGTTAAATCACAGTCCCCCAGCATAGTTTTCAGCCCTGGGCTGTGCTGTGCTGTCTGCTTCAGCAGAAAAGGGTTGGAGGGGCTGGGGGTGGGGATTGGGGAGGGAGTAGGGACTGCCACCAGGCAAACCCTGACTGAGATCTAGGGACAGGGAGGGAGCGTTAAACTTCCCTTCTCCTGAGTACAGAGCTGTACTGGCTTGCTAACAACTTACTGTTGGCTGCAACTGTGGATTACAAATCCCAGAGGTACCTGGAAGAGGAAGTGATGAATAACCCTGAGGAGTCCTGCTGCTGTAATTCTGGACTGCAAATCCCAGAGACTTGAGGGGCAGCAGGAAGAGGAAGCAAACACACAGCCCATGCTGGCTATATGCTAGAGAGCTGTGCTCTAGAGCCTCCTCTTCTCCCCCGTCCTCACCCAGCTTCTGGCCTGAGTCACTGCAGACATGTGGCTGCATTTTCTGAATCAAAAGTGAATATCTGTCCAGTTGTTTCTCAGTTTAATCTCTGCATTTTAGACTAATCTGCAAAACCTGAATCAATTCAGCCTTGGGCTTTTTGACTGTCTATATACTTAGCCAACGAGTCAGTTGTACACCAAAAGTAACTGATAGGTGAAGAAGGATTGAAAGGACTGGTTGCATGGCACTCCCTCCAATTTCTTCATCTCTAAAAAGCACTTCTGCTCCTGTTCCTAAAAGTTGAGTTGCTCTGGAGTAAAGGTGGAAAATAAAGACCATAAGACCACGTATAGGAGTTCAGTTTCTACTAGGAGAATCACCGCTGTCCTGATAGAAACTAGGAGCATACCAGAGTTCATTCAATTTCTCCTGGAAAAAAAATCCCTCCTTTGGGAGAAAAATCTTCCAGGTTAACAATTCAAAGATCTCCCTTGTGAGAGTTTCTCTTGCCAGAGCAAGTAACTGTACATTGCTCCACTCCCCTCCCAGTCCAGTATGGGAGGAGAATGGAGTAGTGGGGCAATCCTTTCCCAGACTGGAGATGTAAGTATTAAAAAGAACAGTAGCCAATAACAAGGGAGGGCTTTATTGCAAAGAGGTTAGAGGCAAATACTATATTTTCCCTGATACACACAGAACTTTTTCTCTCAAAATCAGCCCCATACACTTCATTTTTCCTCCATACAACCACTGTCCTTCAGAATTGTATTCAGGAATATGTATAGACAAATGTTATCATATGTCACATGGTTTGAATTTTAAATGATTGTTCTAACAGGCTTCTATTAGTGAGTGACATGGCTCAATTAGCCTAAGTATAGGATGGAAGGGACTACCTCCTTTCTAGGATCAAGCAAAGAGGCAATCAGCAATCCTTGACATGTCACTGTTCTTCTCTACCCCACTTCCTTCATCTCTAAACACTTCTCTTAAAGGGTGTGTGGGAGTATTAATTATCTACCATTTCCAGTAAAAAGATTCTACAGGTTAATAACCTCTGATGTATATTAGATGCTAATTAATATTATATTAATACGAATTATGATTTGTATATGCAAAGCATTAGAGAAATGCAAATGTGCTGAATTTGTAATTACAAATGAAACTGAATATTGAGATTACAATAAAATAAATGTTATGATGCAGTGATTTTTATTCTCTCCTTGATGCATGCCTAAAGCTCATCTTATTGCTTAGGAGAGTTTTATTCTTTCAAGATAGAAAGGGAGAAAGCAATAATTATTTACAGTTGCTATTATGAAGAAGCCTGCATTTTACTATTGTGTGTTACTTCATAAATGCAAAGCTGCAAAACCACTAATGACTACCTATAATAGGCAATCCCCTATTGCAATAATATATTTAAAGAATCTCCAAGGTTTTTAGTGCAGCTTTGTTTGACTTTCAGTTAAAGACCATTTCTACTAGCTAATTGACATTCGCTAACCCCTTGATGTTCAGTAAAGCAGGTTTTGTTGCACTCATTTTGCTAAGAAAGTAGACATGGATCTTTTTTTAAGTCCTGTTTTAAGTCAACCTGTTTTAAGTCAGACAAAGAATCACTGTTTTTACAATGTACAACAGTGACACATATGAAAATAAACATAGTAACATATTATCTTCTCTGAGATTTCTTTTATTCCCTTCCTTGTTCATTTATAAGAATCCCATTTATTTTACTTTTAGCTCAAGGTGAGTCTCTTAGGATTCTAGGATGCATCAAATGAAAAAGGAATGCATATGGGCAATGGAAAGATGGGTGGGTAACCAAGGAAGCATACTAGGAAATAGCAAGAACTTGCAGGGACAAAATCAGGAAGGCAAAGGTCAAAAACGAACTTCACCTGGTGAGGAAAGTTAAGGGCAACAAGAAAAGGTTCTATAAGTATGTTGGCAAGAAAAGAAAGACCAAGGAAGATGTGTGTCCGATACTGAATAACCAAGGTAAACTCTTATTAGAAGATGCAAAAAGGCAGAGCTACTCAACAGCTATATTGTCTCAGTCTTCACAAAAAAATTAGGCTGCAACCAAATAACTAACAAAGATTATTTAGATAAGGAAGGGGCAAGCAGAGGGATGAGATAATAAAAGGAAGTTGGCGAGCTTTTTGATAAGTTTGGATGAATTCAAATCATCAAGGCCTGATGAACTTCATAGAAAAGTACTGAAGCAACTGGCAGAGGAGAGCTCAGAATCCTTGGCAGTAATATTTACAAAGTTGTAGCAGAAAGGCAAAGTACTAGAGGACTAGAAAAATGACCAAAATTTAAGAAAGGCAAAAAGGAGGACCTGGGAAACTATAGACCAGTTATTCTCAACTTGATACCTGGGAAATTATTGGATAATACCCTAAGTCCATCTGCAAGCATCTGCTGGAAGAAAGGCTGATCACAAACAGCCAACATGGATTCACTAAGAACAAATTGTGCCAAACAAATTTGAGCTCCATCTTCAAGAAGAAGACTAGTTGAGTGGAAGAAGGGAATGCAGTGAACTTCAGCAAGGCCTTTGGCAAAGTCCCACATGGCCTTCAAAAAAATCTCCATGGTCTAGAAAAAACTGACAATGTGGATAGACAAATGGCTCTATAACTGGAAGCAAAGGGTAAATGTAAATGGATCCCTGTCAGACTGGCACAGGGTTTTAGGTACAGTCCCACAGGGGCCTGTGTTGGGTCCAGTGCTGTTCAACGTATTTATACATGATTTGGATGCTGAAATAGAAAGTTTCTTGAGCAAATTTGTAGATGGCATGAAACTGAGAAGGATCATAAATGCATTGATGACAGGAGCACAATCTTGACAGATTGGACAGGTGGGCTTGAACTAATATGATGAAGTTCAATGCTAACAAATTCAAAGTGCTACACTTTGGGAAGAATAATAAAAAATTCTAGTACAACATGGGAGACACCTGGATGGATGGGAACAGTACAGAGAAGGATCTAGGAGTCTTGGTGGATCATAGGCTCAATATGAATCTGAAGTGTGATGTAGCTGCACAAAAATGAATACAGTTTTGGGCTGTATCAACAAAAGCATTAAATGCAAGACATGGGTGGTGACAGTGTCTCTTGACTCAGCACTGGTTAAGCCTCCTCTAGAGTATTGTGTGCAGTTTTCGGCTTCACATTGTCACAACCCAAGGGTGTGATTTTTTGTTTGTGCGCGCTTCGGCACTGCTGAATTATTTCCCACCACTTGTAGCTTTCTTTGCAGGGTGCATTTCTTCGTTGCAGCTCAGAAATGCACGTTGCAAGGAGTTCCCGCCATTTGTATTTAAATTTGTGCCCCACTATTGGTCAGTTCTAAATTATTCCTACGTGGTGGCTACCGATTGGCTTGCTAGCCGTATAAGAGGCTTGAGTGGTTTCCGCCCAAGTTGGAGGACTCCACGAACATCAGGAGGAGGAGACTTCACGTCTCGTGAAGATCTCTAAGCGCTGCGGAGCCTATCGGACCCAACGTGTATTTCAAGAAGGCTATAGGGGTCTGATCAGCCTCTCGCCTCTCCCCGTCGCCGCCTGATCCCTCGACGTACCCTTCCCTGTGTGCAAAGTTCCACGGAGCCTAGCAAACTTCGTGTGAGTGAATCCAGAGCTCTACCTGGGGTTCGAGTCCTGCAGTTTTTTTCTTCCTGTCGCCGAAACCCCATTGCGACGTACCCATACGTTCTGCAGGTTCGAGTTTTTTGTTTTGTTTTGTAACCACAACTCAAGCAAGTTTTCCAGCCTACACCGCGACCATCTACGGTGTAAGTAAACAATCTTAAATCAACCATTACGCGTCCGTGCCTAATTCTAGCGTGCCACCTGCCTTCCCCGACCCGGCGTGTCCGGGCTGCTAGCCACAGCCCGCTGCGTTAAAAAACGGGCCTCGGACCACTCCCGGCCCACACACACATTCTAGAAAGGATGTAGAAAAGTTAGAGAGTCCAGAGGCAGGTGACCAGGGTGGATAAAAATCAGATTTTTTTGGTTTAATTGTATTTTTAAATTTTTTTTTAAAGATTTTTTTAAACCTATGTAAAGATGGTGTTAATTTAAGATATGTTAAAGCTCAAAGATATCATGATGGAATAGGGATTATAATGTCTAATGATATACTAATTGAGACAATATATTCATGTAACCTTTTTAGAAAAGTTTTATACATAGGTCACAACAGGCCATGTACTATGTTAGGGGCCCAATCCTATGGGGTTTCCAGAGGCTTTATAGGTTAAAGAAAACCATTCTACCCAATGGGACTCAGTGCTCAGTCTAGAATATCCCATTAAGCATCTCTGTGATGCTTTGTTTCAGTTCTCAAACCGTGGATTTGTGCCTGCAGAGATAACATCCTTAATAGCAGTATATGGAGATGAGAGATAACAGACCTGATTACCTACCCATCAGCCCTCTTGTCTCTTTGCAAGTTTGTGTACACAAAGTCAACCCCTTACCTCTCTCTAAAAGTGCAAAGTTTCGAGAAGTTAAATGAATAAAGGATCTCAAATGTGCTTTGTGTAGAAAACAATGATTAAATCAAGGCTTCCTGACCAGTGCTTTAAATCATGATTTAAATAAATTTGATTTAAATCAAATCCACCCTGCAGGAATAAAAAATAATAAAGGGCTTGAAAGGCAAGTCATACGAGATGTTATAAGCATGTTCAGCTTGCAGAAAAGGTGCTTGAGAGGCAAAGCAATAGGAGTCTTCAAATATCTGAAGGGCCACTATAAAGAAGCTTGAAAATAAATTTTCTCTCTTGATGCAGAGAATGGGATGTGGACCAATGGTTTGAAGTTGCAACAAGGTAGATTTAGATTGGATATTAGGAAAAACTTCTTAATTGTTAGTGAGGTAGTAGAATAGACTGCCCAGAGAAGTTGTGGAATCTCCATCATTGGAGGTATTCAAGAAAAGGTTGGACAAACATTGGTCATGGATGATCTAGGAATAACTATGCCTGTGCTCTACTACGACTGTTTTCCATGCTTCTGGGCTTTTTCGGTTGGGGCTGGGAAGGATTCTTTTTTTTCCCCCTTGTGCTGCTTTGTGCGTCAGGGTTGTGTGGTGTATGTTTTTTGTATGTTTGTTAGTTTGTTTTTGTTTTTACCTTCCTCAGAAGCATTGGAAATTGGCTGTAGCCAAAACTGGAGATTTTTAAATAGGGTGTGCCAGTGCTTCTGCTGGGACTGAAATCCAGGGGTTCCTACCTAGAGGGTTTTGCTCCTCTGCTCGGTGTCAGATCAACTGCCATACTGAGGATCAGGAAGAAATTTTACCCTATGGTCAGATTGGTACAGACTGGGATGGGGGTTGCCTTCCTCTGTAGTAGAGGGTCTGGCCCTCTTTCTTGGATCTCTCAAATGTATTTTAATAACCCTGGAGAACTTAGCAGGAGAACTTTGGCTGTCATTGTCCCCCTACCTTAGCTGCACCAGGTTAGAGTGTTTGTCTCTTGATTGTGTCAGAGTTGACTGTGTAGTTTTACTAATAGGTTAGAGTCTTGTATATGGCATTTTGGATAGAGACAATCCTGCCTACGATGGGGGTAGGGGTGGTTGACTAGATGATGTCTGGAGGTCCCTTCCAGCCCTACTTTTCTATGTTTATGATTCCTTCATGTTCTTCCTGAAGGGTCTGCAGTTCTGTAACCCTCCTTCTGGTTGAGAACTCGAAATGCTGTTCCCTTATAAATGCATCAAAGCAATTCCAAGGACAATGTGATGGCAATTTGGATGGCCTTTTGCTTAGAAGCTGGGCACAGCTCCTCTTCATCCTTCTCTGCAGCTGTTCAATCAAAGCAAGGGATCCCAATTGATGCCACGAAGGGGAACAATTGCTGAGCCAGCATATCATTTATTTTTCTGATGCATTTTTATATATGAAAATTGGAGCCTATTTTATCTTTACAAATTCAATAGAAAAACATCAACATATGTTGCAATATTGTTTTTACATTGTATCAGTAATCTCACCTTTCAGTGCAGTTGGCCAATATCTGATCTCACTGAAGTCAACCTTATATTGCCTTGATTTTCTTGGCTTTAGTGAACGTCCTTTGATTTATATTATTACGACAATGAAAACAGATCTGAGTAAAGCCGCAGGGTTAGGTTGTGACATGCAGACATGCTCTTAAGAGATTGATCTTAATTTACAACATCCAGTTACATGGTTGCTAAATGATCATTCCCTTCAGATGCAAGGTATTTTTATGCATTTGAGGGAGTCTCATGAGAACTGTTCCAAACTTCCATAACCATCATCTTTAAGGCGGCTTTGCTACAATATGCAAAAATTGTGGCTTTTCAAAAGAAAACAGTGTCTGTCTCTCTATCTGTATTTTCACCATAATATCTGAGTACTGATATACTGGAAAATGGGTGCCTTTCTGGGAGAGGGTAGGGAGGGTTAAAGGCTCAGTCCTAATCCCATTGAAATCAATGGAGATTTTGCCATTGACTTGAATGGGGGCATGAATAGCGCCCAATTTTTCCAATAGCTCTTTTCAAGTCCAGTGTATAGAACCAGTGAAGATATTTTTATACCAGCCTGAAATTTGGATAAAATTTTTTCTCTGCTTTTGTAGTACTGTCTCTGTCATGAATCAATTGGTCACATAATAAACAGCAAAATTCAAGTACAGAAGGAAACAAGTGCTAAGTTTTCAGAGCTCCCATTATATAGAAGCTGAAACTTTCAACTAATATTGCAACAAATAAACTGAAATTGGATTGTTTTGTAAAAATACTAGAGCCCTTAAACTGTAGGCTTTTATGTAATTTTATTTGTACTTTTGTCTTCTGCAAGAAAAAAAAATGTTCTTTCTTGGCAGTGAAGTGAGTGTTGAATTATGAATGGATTTCAAAAGACTAGAAAATCCTTTTATTTTTCAGGCTTCAGTAGAACGCCTGTGTGGCAGCATCAGTGGAATAAATGCAGCTGTGTTTGTATATCACAGAAACAGTAATAATTCCTTTAATTGTATTATAATTCTTTCTCGTGGCAGTTTTGGATGGTTTCTTTAACATCATAGATTTTTGATCTCTCAGTTATAGCTAATGCTTTAAGACCTACATTGTGCCTATCCTGCCCTGAGGAGATGCATAACTCTCTCATTCTCTAAATGAGCAGCCTTACTTGCTTCTATCAGTACTGTAATGGTGGGGGGTATGGAGGTGGGGAGGTACAGCAAGCAGGGCACCCTCCCTAGGTGTGGGGGAGTTATAGTGGATGTCACAATCACTCCCTCTCTGAGAGTTTTGCTATGTAGGTAGTCCTATGCCATTCAGCCATAGGAGCCCAGACAGCACTGGTGGGGGAGCAGAACAGTGTCCCCCAGACTTTTGCCACCGGAGGTACAGCTCTGCTCTCCAGCCTCCCTAGATATGCTACAGGGTGAGGACAGAGCATCACGGACACCAACCGGGGAGCCTGCACCAAGGGGCTGCTGCAGACGCACTGGAACCCTGCAGCATGAGGTTCCTGCAGAACAGCAGCACATCTGCGGAGGGTGGGGAGTAAAGCTTTGTCTCCCATGGCAAAAACCCTGGGGGAGTGTCATTCTGCTCTTCTCCATGTACTACAGGATGTAGAACTGCCTGGCTGCTATGGCTGGGCAGCACGGGTCTGTGCCTGCATAGCAAAGACTTCTGGACTGGCAGCATTCTGGTGCCCTTGCTGTAGCCAGAGTGCAACAAGCTTTCTCCTCAGCTGTAGCAGTCAGGGACAGGTAAGACTTTCTTTCTCCCTCCTCATTCTCCAGAGCTCAGCACTCTGCCCAGGGTGCTGCAGAAGCTCACTATGCCTCTGGCTCCACTCACATTGAGATCCAGCTTAATTAGAGGGGAGACATCTTCCTCCATGAGGAGGCCTATAAAGCAGCCTGCTGATTTCATTAAAGCATTTTGACCTTTTTCTTAGAAAGCAGGAGACCTGACTTCCAGCAACATTCAGACAAAGACAGTTTGAACCCACATCTCCCACTAACCAGGAAACAGCCCTCCTTGTCATCATGTGCTAGGCTAGGGGTAGGCAACCGTTTCCAACTGCAGCCCAGAATGACCTACACCCAGTCAGAGACTAAGCACTAGGACTCTAGCACCACTGTTTGTCTCCACAGCAGCATAGGGAAAGTGTCTGAAATCCACACTTGTCCTCACAGAGGTATGGCATGCATCCCTATGGTGGCACAAGTAGATTGTCCACAGAAAGCACGCCCCACTGACAAATGCCACTGAAGTCCTATATCCACGGACTGGATCTGGCCCATGTGCCATAGATTGTTAGTCCCTGGGCTAAACAAATCTGAGAACAGTCTCCATCCTTCACCTTAAAGCTTGTCCTCTGGGCAGAAAGGAATAAATAAGTCATGAGACAAGAATGAGAGCAAATATAGTATGATTCTGTGGCCTACTGAAGCCTATGTAAGTTCCTCCAAAAGGGAGGGATCCCTGCTTTGTGACCCTTGTTTCTTGTTCATATTATGCATTTTGTATAACAATGTTTCAATACAGAATGCATAAATAGCACTAGGAGAAGAACCCAGGGTTCTCTCCCTTTCCAGGCTCTCAGTTGTCTACAGAGTAATTTGATGTCTTACATGCTCAGTTTTTCACCCCCAATGACTCTTGATGTTTTTCCATTCAGTAGTCCAGGTTCAACAGGAGGATGAGTACCCTCACCTGGTCTAGCCAATGCCCTGATGTTTAGGACACCCTCCTAGAAAGGGGTTGATATGGGTTCAAATTGCCTCACGCTACATGAGGTCAGGGGGACCCAGGTCTCTCACTTCGGACAAGTACTCTAACCATAAGTCTGGTGAGGAAAAGGCTGATAGGTGGGTCTTGAATGATTTTTGTTCCAAGTATTTGCTCTGTGTGTTTTTCTTCCATTCAGGGAAATGGAAATGTATGCAGAGATTATGCATTTCTCCAAATGGAATTGGACAGAAACAGAGTTTAGGTGGGAGTTAGACATGTATATGGCTGTTCTGGTTTGTTTCTAAGTGTGCATAGTAAACTGATTCTAGTTGCCTAGCAATTTTTCCAGGCCAAAATGGAGGCTCATAGTGAATTTTGACGTCTCAGCAGTTCTGTGGCTGCTGTACAGAAAAATAATAGAAAGAGTATCATAGATATAACAATGGTATCAATATCAAATTATACCAAGATAAGCTATTATTATGTAACTGTTATGTCTACATGCTCCTGTAACAATACAGTTTAGTTACAGGCTCCCTTGCCAGCTGGGTCTGCTTTGATCTGGTTCAACATGCTGAGGTCCCAGGTACATGTTTAAACAGCATGCCTGGAAGCAATAAACTCCAGTGTGATCTGCACTGGAGTTTATTGCTGTGAATTAATTGCGTGTGTAGATGCACCCAGATATTACTAAACAAACCCTGCTTTTCACAGATTTCCTGAACTGTTATGACTACAATGATACTACTACACTACTGCATGAAAGGTGTTCAGAGAAGGGACTATTATCTCTTTTCCTGTAGCAAGAAGCCTTTGTGCATAAAATGCAAAATTGCACTAACCAGTTTTACTGCCATAATACATTGCAAAATCATGCCTAATGTTCACTCTTATCCATATAGCTCTGTTAGCATTACTATTTGATTTTTCACTGCTTTGAGTATGTACGTTTGTGACTGTTCTTCCCAGAGGCACTAATGTGCATTTTTTCCAAGCTCAATCTCCTTTTGTTTGCTGTATCTGTTTTTAATTTCTCCAATTCCATTTGTAGTAGCTTTCTCCCTTCCCTACATTTGGAATTTTTTTCCCAACTTGTGGCTGTATTCTGCTGTATGCTGCCTCATCTATGGTAGAAAGTACTTCCTATTAAGCATAAGGGGCTAGAATCTGCCCCTTAGCATCATCTGTGAGTTTTGCTGGCATGACATTTATTTTCTCTTTCATGATACAAAAAGGTGAATAATGCCAATCACTGTGGCAGAAACATCTCATCTAAACTGATAACTTGCCATTTATCTTCAACTTTGCAGTAATTTTGGTACTTTTTACTTACATGAATTACTATCCAAACTAATTCCAGGACATTTTTCAAGTAAGATCATACGACACATACTATCAAAGTACTAAAAAAATATGTCTATCACATTGTTCTGTATTCCTTGCACCTACTTATTCTGGAATTTTACAACAAAAGCAAGTAATCAAGCCCTAAAAGCTTGACCCTTATGCAATATTTAGTGCTCAAACTGTAACTAGAGGAGAAAGTTTTTTTTTTAATTCTTAACTTGCATTAACAGAATGTAGATACCTAAATGTTACAGGGCCCCCAATGATGTAAAAATGTTGCTTGTCCAAAAAAGGGTGGATGGGTGGGTTTAGTATGTAGCATGCCACCTTGGCTGTCAGCTATGATACATTTTCAATTTATTAACCACAATGCCAAATGCCACACAACACCAAATCTTCCACTTAGGCTTTATATGAAGTTTTGTTTTGTATTCTCTTATGTGTTGTTCTGAATCAATTGAATAAAATAAAGAACGTTTTATTTACAGAGAATCTCATATGGATTACTTATTTAATATAAGTTAAATATTAGCATATGATTGAAGGTAATGAATATTCTAGTTTTAACTGTGCCAACACACACACATAAATCTCATGCTAGATACTGCATTTAAGCATCTCAGTTAGCTGAACAATATGTAAAATCACATGAAAGGAGACAGTTCCCTATTGACTGCTCATCTAAGGAGGCTTATGTGCATTTTGTACTCCAGCAAATACAATGAGTATACTGCAGTCAAAAAATGTGTCTCCTGATGTGGTTTAGATTTTGGCAGGCGTATGCAAATAACTGGTGAATAGGGAAGAAAAAATTATTTCAGTTTAAATCATGTCCCTTCATGGGATTTATGTGGACAAATACAATGCATACATATCTGTCTTTTGTAGAAGGGAGCAGCAGTTTAGAGTGGAGGCTGCTGTTAGCTGTTCTTTCTCCTTTTTCTTTCGCCTTTGTGTGAGGCAATGAAAGAGATCAGTGTTGGGCTGAATGTATATTTACAGTATGTTGTAAAAGAGACTTTTCCTGTTCTCTTTATTTCACATATCCTTTTCAGGATTTTATTTTCATTCTACATATTAATTTGCCTACCTGAAATGAAAGATGAAATGAAGATGTCCTGTGATTTTCAATTAAGCTACTTCCAGAAGTAAGGGGTACTCAGCGAGGAATGATTGGCAGAATCAGTCACTAAATCCTTCCTTAAAAATGTTTGCCTCTACAATAAAACATGACAAAATAAGAATTCAAAGAAAAAAATTACTTCTCTAATTTTTGTCATGTAAAGCTCCCAGCTGGAGTCTTGAATTGTCCCATCTTTGGATTACTGTGTCATATCCACAAATCTCTCGGCTAGTGGAACCAGGATGCAACAACCCTTCCTGTCCTCTAATTTAAGCTACCAAAAGGTACTTCCAAATGATGTAAGATACATTTTTTCTTACAGAGCTTGATCTGTATCTCAAAAGATATTAGTGGCTGTTGACATAGAAAGCAGCAGATTAGAGGAAGAATAAATTCTGAATATTTTATTTCCTTATTTTGACAGGTACGAATAGTCTTGTAGGACTGTCCTGTCATCATTAAGAAGCACCTATAAAACAAAATATATGATATTAGCAAGTGTGACATATGAAAGTGTCAGATGGCTAGCCAAATATAAACTGCAACTAATGAATAGTGACGCTTTCTAGGGCTATCAGCACCATACCTTCCTAATTCTGACAGCATTCTTTTAAGTTGGCAAAATGTGCATTCTTTTGGAAACCAGTGGGGAGAAACTGGCTGTTTTTAAATTATCTCTCCCCTGATATCACTGTTTGCATGTAACTATACTGAGAATTCTCTCTCTGAACATCTGACATTTCGCTACTCATTCAAGAAAGGAAAGAGAACCTTGTTTGCAATACCCTCAGTTGAATGATTACTGGCATTGCACTGGCTTTTTATTACAGAACAAAACAAGTTGACTTGACATATGTTCACAGGTAGTTAAAACCGCTATTGCTAAGTAAAGACAATCGCAAAGCCTCAGGTAGAATCGATCAAATCTTCTTAGGTTTCTTTAACCTGGAAAAAATAGATTGGGAATGAACAAAGCACGCGTTCTTCCATTGGTGGTAGGGGATAGTGGGGGGCACAAGGATGGCTCCCAGTGTGCCAGACAATGCCAAAGGTACCTGAGCCCAGCTGATCACTCACCAAGCCATGCCTGATTGCTGCCAGCCACAAGAAGGGGGAGAGCCAGCAGAGAACCTCTCCCTAGCCCTGCCCTGCCACAGCTGCCCCCAGAAGCTGGACAGAGGGGCGGGGGGGGGGGCAGGCAGGAGGAGGCCTCTGCTCCAACCCCCCAGCCAGAACCACTGTGGGGGAGCCACACCATGGGCACTTTCCCCTCTCCCCCACTGACTGACCTGGCTGGGGCTGGGGAATGCAGCTCTGCCCCCTGCCAGCTGTTAAGGGCAGGGACAAAAAGGGGCAAAAGCAGTGGTTCCTGCCTCTGCTCTGCACCCCCGCAAACCCAGGCAGAGCCAGAAGCACCACAGGGTCTTTCTCCTCTCCATGCTGACTGGCCTGGTCCAGCTCCACCCCATGTCAGATGTTAGGGGCAGGGGGTAGCGTAGGATGGAGGGAAAGTGGAGGTCCCAGCCCCCCCAACCCAGCCAGAAATTGTGGGGGGGCATGCCACAAGAGGGTTTTCTTCCCTCTCCTGCTGATTAGCCCAGCAGAGGCTGCATTCGCCAGCCATGCCAATCAGCTGGGGTGGGGAGAAAGCCCTCCACAGTGCATCCCTGCAGCAGTTCTGGATGGGTTGAGGGGGGGGCGGGGCAAGGAGGGAGCTTCTGCTTCCCGGTTCCCTCCCCCAACCCCTAACAGCTGGCAGGGACTGGGAACACAGCTCAAGCTGAGCCAGTCAGCAGGGATAGGAGAAAACCCTCCATGATGTACACCCCCAGCAGTTCAGGCTTGGTTGGGGAGGACCAGTGCAGGGTTAAGGGCTTCCACTTTCCCTTCCTACCCTCACCCCTAACAACTGGCAAGGGCCAGGCCTGGCAGTGGGGGAGAGGAGAAAATCCTGTGGGGTGTCCCCACAGCAGTTCTGGCTGGCTTGGGGGCCTCTGTTTTGCCCCCACCCTATCCCCCCCATAACATCTCTTGGGGAGTGGGGCTAGGGAATGCAGCCCCAGCTGGGGCCAGTCAGAAGAGGAGGGGAGAAAGTCCCTGTGGTGCCCCCCCCCACCAGTGGTTCTGGTTGGGTGGGGTGGGGCCAAGGTGGGGATAGGGGCTTCCGCTCTCCAACCCCATGGCCTAGATGGCAGGCACAAGCAGTACATAGGGCTGGGGAAAGAAGGGCTTTGCTGCCTCAGCTCTCTACAGCCTAGGGGCAGAAGAGCACAAGTGGAAGCTAGCCTGCTCACCCAGTGAGGGTGGCTATCAGGAAATCTGCAATACATCCTGGGATGCAGGGGGACTGCAACCTCACTTGAGTAAGGAGAGGATCTGTCACAGAAGTTTGATAGACCACTTTAACCTAAACTGATTACATCTGAAACCATATCTATCCAGGTCTATCTTAAACTGAGTCTGGCCATTTTGAAACCAGTCTATGTGAACTGAACTTCTGGTCTGTTATAGGTTTATAGGTCTGTTACAGTCTCTAAACACTCGTACCGGTTTATGTGTAATTTCTCTCCCTAGGCTATGGGCTGATGTATGTGTCTTACTACTACAATCTCCTTTTAATGTTGAGAGTATTATTGTTGTGGTTCATTGGAATTACTTGCTGTGGTCATACATACAGTATATTACCATTGTAAATTTTAAAGTCACACTGCAGGAAGGGACAGCTATTTTATGATGGGCACCAAAAATACTGCTGCCTTCAGTTTTTGGTAAGGCTATCTATGGTATCCATAAGTATTTTTTTAAAAGATAGGCACAACAAAAGTTTACAGGGAAAGTTTTACTCTAGGATTTGTAGTGTGTCTTTAAGAGAAACAGCAATGTTAAAGGTAGCTTTGGCTGAATATCTTCCTTGCTCTGAGTATTGTGTTTATTTACCCTTGGCAACCCCTCAGGTCAGACTTTTTTCTTTCTTTTAAGCCAGATATAAAGGATAAAAAGTTAAGCAATATCAGCCACTGTGGAATATATATGACATGCTGTAAATTGAAGATGATCGTGTATGCTCTCTTACCTTCCACAGTCCACACATGAGGAAAATTATATTAAAGAAATATGTAGGGTATGGCTTAAAACTGCAAATACCTAGCATTCAAGCACAGGTTTAAAATGTCTAAGCTAAAGGAAAAAGAAACTGACCTCAAAGGTTTTAAGTAGCCAAGTTACACAAAGCAATAGTGACTGTAATATCTGACAGTGTTTTATTTGTCTTTTAGTTACCATTTGGTACCTTAATACAAACTCTATTTCATTTTATAGTACCTCCACATATAGAATATACCCACATTAGCTTAATCAACTTGATAAATGGGTCTTAAAGCAGCTGTTTCAACATAGTATTCAACAATGCACTGTTTCTGCAATCAAAAGAATTGCTCTGGACAGCAGTAAGAATTAAGAAAGTCATTCAGGATAGGTTTACATTTTAAATATGTCAATTGTTAATCATGTATGACAAAGACGGTTTAAAACAGATTATAACCAGAATCATCGTTATTGTTCTTTTGATTGCAGAATCCTTACTGCTGTCCAGAGCTATTCAACCCCAGGTTTTTGTAAGCACTAAGCTGAAGAGAAAAAATTCTTTGATGTTAAAGAAGAAATCTGCCAACGGGTTAACTTTAAATTCTATATTTCTACACAATACAACCAGTTTATCAATTAAATAATAAACCCCTCAAACATTATCCCATGAGTTCATAAGAAAAATAAATGCTAACCTAAAGTCATAATTGTATTAATAAAGATGACCTATTTTTCTGATTATTGAAATAATCTGTGACAAATGTAGATACAAATGTTTGTGCTTCTTGTAAGTGTAAAATTTACACTTGATGCTTGATGCTTAGTGTCATTAATCTGCAAATAAAAGCTGACAGGTATATCCTGCTTCTATGTGTATCTGTGAATCTTGGCCTCAGGTCATTTGGAAAGCATTTCATTAGGCAGGCATAGTAGGCAGTATCCAGCAACATGTTTGGAAGACAACACATTATTTCCAGTAAGCAGAAAGAGTGCAATTGTGCTAAATCACAATAATTTTGTGAGTTTAGGAAATAGACTTAAATCTTTACAAATTTAATTTTACACTCTGGTCATTTTATAACAACAGAATGAAACAGTTAGTGATATTGTGTTAAAAAACTGTTGTAATGATAAAGCTACCACAAATGCATTTCTTTTATTTCTTGCCTTCTTTCATATTTTCACTAAAACACATTTTAAAATCTTAAAATTAACTAAATCTTTAAGTGATATTCTTAACGGCATATCTGCATGAGACACTAAATGCACAGTAGACTAGTTCTACTGTGCATTAGTGTGACATGGCAAAAACTGTGCTAATGTACAGTAGAATTAGTCTATTGTACATTAGTGTCACAAAAATGCGCATGCCGGTGCTACTGTGCAGTAGCACCAATTATGGCGCATTATGTTAGTACCTGCAATAAGCTAATGTACCATAATTACAGCACATTAATGAACATGCAGATGCACCTACTGGGAATTAAATGTGTCTTAAAATCAGGGAGTTATTGAATTTAATTCATAGTCTTTACGTAGTTTATTTGTTATTTTTAAATGTATAAATTTTTTCTACACAGAGCCTAATTTTTCCTTAAGCAGTTTATACTTGCTTACAATTCAGTGGGTTTAGGTATCAATATAATGCTTTTGGTCTAGTTCTTTCAAGCTGTGTGTATATTTTTTTCTTATTATATATTTCCACAATGCAAAGGCTTAATAGTGTGGCCTATGTTATTCTCTAATTATAATTACACATATTTTGAGGTATTGTAATATTATCTAGGTACCCCAACATCAAAATTCACTCCCTTTTTTTAAAGGTTATATAAGACAGTTGTGAAACCTTAATAGTTTTGCAACCTTAGTATTGAAGGGTAAAGTGCATATCAGTGTATGTCTTGTTGTAAAGACAGATCTATTGGCAATAAAGTTAAAAAGTGCCACTGCAAGTGTTTATTTAATTGTATTTGGAGAGAAAACTGTCACTGTTAATGTACTGTAACATTTAATGAGACTTCTGTGTATTATAAAAGCAGAAAGTGCTTTCATTAGTTAAAAAGATGGAAATTGCTTTAGATCTTATCCTTTTGTGAACATTACATCTCTATATTTCTTCTATGTTGTTCGAGTTTTTGTTGCATTTAATAAGCTCCTTTTATGTTCTTTTACAGAAAGTTAACAATATAAGTTAATAGAGAGAGGCTGGATAAAGAACATCTCACATGGTTGATTAACTAAGCCATTATGGTGGCAATAGGAAACAAAAATCATAGATTTAGCTTTAGCATGATAATTTCTAAACTGATTGTAGGACATTTTAAATTTTTGCATGGGTCCAGAAAGCTAAATTAGTAAAAATTATAGGAAACAGAAGTTTTGGATTACTTCATAGTTCCCTATTAATCTTCAGATTGGAGTTCTATACTTGTCACCTTGGATTCAAAGCCAAAAATTTCTCAGGGCACATTTGCAGTGTGGATGACATGTGCAATTAAAAAATTGATAGTTATACACAAACAAAAAACAGTAGGTTCACCATATTAAGTTTATTATACTGTGCAAATGCTGAAAAAGAATTTGTACATTTATTCATCCAAGCATCCATCCATCTATTCACAAGACATGAAAAAGCTGCCATTCTGTTCATCTACCTGAGGGGACAAAAAATGTTCAGATACGGATGAGTAAGCATGTGCCCACAAACAGTTGGCTTTGGACCGAACTTGTGTCAACCAATTGGCATGACTTCTGATTAGAAATTAATTAGATCAGTGTCAGCAGACCACACATGGTTTCCTTCCATTGAATGACATGCCAGATCTATTAAGAATAAACTACTTGATGCTGATTCCAGGCTTTCATGCTTTGTCAGTTAGACTGTGCATCTTTTCAGTATTAACGGAGTACGTTCTGCAAGAACTTTACTTGAAAAAAAGATGTGATAGTCTAGTTTATTCAAAATCATATTCATCTCCTGTTCTTTTGCCCCCAAATAGAAAAAAAACTTAAACTCTTGAAGCCAAAATAAATATATTTTTACAAAAAAGACAACATATACAATATATGATATAATACGATAAAACCCAATGTAATGTAATGTTATAATAAATATAATTTAAGACAGAAATAAAAAGGATGAGTGGTGGTGTTGGTTGGTTGGTTGGTTGTTTTAAATAGAAATAAACATCCTATTTGCTATATTGGGCACAAACATGATTGGTATAGACCTATGTTGTATTTGTGCTTAAATGCAAATTGCATCTATCTCTATATGATTAATAGTCTCAAAATCATGATGTAAAGTTCCTTGTAGCTATTCAATATTTCTTAACGACTGCTTGCCCACTCAATATTTTGCTTTGTACAGCTCACCAACTCCTGACAGTTGATGAACCCCCCATTACTATACCTCACTTCCTTGGGAAATAATTTTCATGTCTGAAGTGCTTGTTGAAGGTACACTTTCATGCCTTATAAATGAAAGAAATAATTAGGGGCCAGCTTTCTCTCACGATATTCCATCTCCAAGCAGTTTCACCAGAAGTTCCTCTGGGCAGTGTCTATATATGTTTTACAGCATCCAAAACAGAGGCTAGCCTTCATTATGATGCAGCTTTGAGGAATTACCATAATTTTTAAACATGATTAAAAATAGGATATCTCCCATTCTTGTTGGGAAGTAACCTAGGCACTTTCTGAATGGAAATGTGACAAAATTCCAGCACCAACAGAAAAGAAAGCACCTCCAAACCAATAAAAGATACAGGAGTCTCTGCCTGAGACCCTTCATGCTTCAGTAGGCATTCTTTAAACTTTACAGTTGAAGGGGCCACTTTTTTCAAACAACCAACTCCAAAATGCAGATTGACTCCTACAGGCATTGCACATATAATGGTGCAAACTTTATGTAATGAATTGGTAGGAATTAAGATTTTTCTTGGGTTTTTTGGAGTGTGATAATGTGTAGATTCCCTCCCCCTCCCTTTGGAATGCCTCTGAATATCATAACTTTAAATATAGAGTTTCTATTTCAGTACTGTACAAATTCATATAAACTGAAGATTTTTAGTAACAGTAATTTTGGATGTATATAAACTTAAGGGTTTAATTTGTAGATATTGCCTCTGAATGAAGTTTATCCAGTTTTGAGCCAGCAGTTTGGAAAATAATGCTCAATAAATTTGTGTTGTGTCAAAGATTACGCTTAGGTTTTCTTTTTCCTGAAAAATTCCTTTCTATCTACCAGTTTGCACAGTTCTGCTTTATTGAAAGTACTTTGGAATCCTTTAGGATGAAAAAGTGATAGACACTCTATGAATGTAGAATATTATCAGTGGCAGATTTAAGTCAAAATCTTAGTTGGGGCAGTAAAATTCACCTTAGCTCTACATGTGCTTGCTGTGAATGGCAGTTCTGAAGTTTAGTCTCAGTCCTTAGCTGTGGCTGCTAGTTTGTTAAATGAATGCCAGGCTTCTACTGATCTGTTTTTGCACTTTTGGATCTCCTTCTCTGGCTATGCCAGTATTAAATGGTCTGAAAAGCAACAGCTACGGACACTGTAATAAACAGTAAAATATATAGAAATGGAGGGAGGAGAAATGCTCTGTTGCATATTGGGTGCATCCACACAAGATGCTACTAGTAGTTTATTGTTACCATGTGATAGCGTTGGTGGGCACTAACTGTGACATGCTGCTACTGCACAGTAGTATCTGAAAAAAAACATGCGGGGAAGATATGTACAGTACTGTGCAGTCTACTTGTGTAGACACAGCCACGGAGCATTTAAACATGATTTATGTGAATAGTGCACATGTTGGCCGTAAAATTTCAAACTAGTCACATCACTTCTTTACTAATTTAGATTCCTGGACAAGTTTGTGAAAAAAGCCATGGATATGTTGAATGAACTTGATCCAAGTTGAACCTGCATGATATCTAGTGGTTTTGAAAGATTTTAAAATATTTAGGATTTGTTCATAGTGAAATTCAGTGGGTGTGAATGTAATGGGCCAAAACTGATAAATCCCAGATACAAACACTGGATTTGCATTTAATACTTTCCAGTTTTTAAGGCAGTTTCAAATGAAAGGTGTTCATATTTTTAAGGGAGTTTCAGACTGAATACAATAGAGGTTATTTATATTATTTTAGTAAATACATTTAAAATGTCTATCCATACTTGGCAGCATAGTCTCACTGAATGAATCAGCTCCTTCTGAGTTAGAGTGACTAAATTATTTGGGTACATGTAAAAACTTGCTTTCTACCAGGAAGGATCATCTGACAATTCTCTTCTATGCTGCAGACTGTCTGTATGAGCTTGGTTACACAGTTTCCCTGTACCCAGTCTATATAATGGGTATAATAACATTTTCCTACCTGACCAGGGATTGTAAACATATGTGAATTAAAGATTGTGAGGTACTCAGACATAGAAGTGGTGTCAGACTTCTAAGTATCTAGATTGTCAAAGCTCTAGGGAAATCTTAGCAGGTGCTAATCTCTGCTGTGCTGGTTGATGCTCACTGGAGTTTTGGAATACCTCTGAGTTTAGAAGGCTTCAGAGAACTGAAGATTTGAATACAGCAGTCAAATAAAACCTAGCAGGAGCTATACCAGATCTCAGACTCATTTAACGGTATTACTAAGGATGGGGATTTGATAATAGGGAGAGTGAGATGGGTCCAGTTGGGTGTCAGGAGAACTGAGAATAATAAAGAAAGAAAATGAGGTCTTCAGGAGTAAAAAGGAAAATGTGTTGAGAGATTTGGGTTATCTGTTTAAGAATTGTTGAGGAATTGTAGAGATGGGGGCATTGCAACCTGGGGCTAAGAAATGATGCAGCAGAAAAAAAATGGAAGAAAGGAAGAAAATTTCAGGAACTGAGCCCTGAGGGTGTGTACAAATGTTTGCCCAGTCTTTAAGCCATGTAATTGTAGACTGGGAGCAGTGGGTGCAGACATTGCTAGTGCCAGGAGCCATGCTGGGAAGCTGACATAAGTAACATCAGGTGGAGGAAGAGGCAAGTAAAATGGAGGGGTCTAGTTGGTCTGAAGGGGGAGGGGTTGGTGGGTTGGCAGGACTGGGAGGCTGGCAGGTCTCCAGAGAGGGTTGGTGGGCCCATGGGAGAGGTTGAGGGACTACAAAGAGCCAGTTAGAGGAGCAGGTAGGAAGAACACAGCCCCAGGGCTGGGACAAGTGGTTGGGCTTACCTGGGGCTGCGCTCCAAATGTGTGCAGACATTTGCTGGATTGGGTAATCCCATTTCTGATATGCTAGTTCACCTACTCAGGTGAATTAGTTTAGATTAGACCCACCATTTTTTGCTCAATTTTAAATCCCTGAACATCTGCACAGATTGGCATTTAGATCAATCTAACTATAGTGTGGTTGATTTAAATGTAACGTCTACACATGCCCCAACACTTTCAATGTTCACGCATCCTTACAAAGCTTTATATTGCTCAAAATAGCAATTGGTTCTTGCATTTAAGTGAGCTATTGTAAAAATGTTGGATTTGTTTTCCCTTAATTTTCATAGGGTTAGATTTCAGAAATAAAGAAATGAAGCTGTCATTTTGCAGCAATGAAGAAAATAATGGAAGATTCTCTCAGGCATAATATTAGGGGTTAGATAAATGAATAATGTGTCTGTTAATGGTGGTATAATTTTCCCCCAAATTGATTTATCTAGAGGTGTCAAAAATTCTTATCTCAAATGTTGAATACAATGAAATGCACCTTTCATTCTGAGCTCATGAATCAGCACTTGAATGTTGTCAATTGTTGATCTTTTGATTTTCTACTTTGAAATGACTGTAAGAATTGGAAGCTTTTCTATAATATAAAAAAATTTAAAAGGTAAATCAGAGCAAATATATTTATTTTTATCAGAATAAAATGTTTTTATCAGCTCAAAATGGGAAATGTCGTCAGAAATTTTGAATATTTTTGCTTTTATTGCAATTTGGGAATTGAATAGTTGTGTTACCTATGACAGCAAATAATTCTAATGCTTTCATCCAGTTCTATTATCTATTTTTAGGGCACATCTACACATGCTATTAGCATGCAACAATAAACTCAAATGCATTATTGCTCTTAGGAGCGCGGTTTGAATGTGTGCTTGGGACTGCAGCACATTGAGCCAAGTCAAAGCAGTCTCAGCTGGCAGGGAGCCCAGGGAGTCAGCCTACCAGCCTAGGGCTGCTCCAACCGAGCTCAGTGTGCTGCAGAGGGACTGGTTTGAGCAGGAGGGTATTTCAGTAAAGGACTAGCCAGCAGGCTGTCCCCACACTGAAGCACTCTTGTGCCCCAGCCAGCTGAGTCAGCATCTGTGCATGCACTGCTGTGCAGAAAAGAACTCCGCAGCAGGGTAGTACTTGTATTGACTTTTATTTAATTAATTGCCTGCAGCCTAATCCTAATAGAGCCACATGTGTAAACGCAAGACATTTATGGTGGAGCTAATTAGTCTACTCCACAGTAAACATCTCATATAGACATGCCCTTACATAAACCCCAGTCCTATGTAGGTCTCATATGCTTTGTGTAGTCAGATTATCAACCAAAACCATTTTACTCAGGGAGGGAGATGGATTATGTTTTTGCTAAGCTGTTTAATTCAGATGGGAAAAATCAGGAAAAAAAATTATCTGCTTCTTTGGCTGGCCAGCTCTGGCAGGCAGTGGCCCAAATGATAATTTGTCATTCTTAGTGGAAATCAACTCTATTATTATTTACAATTAACTTCTAATTTTGCAAGGACAAAGTTCCTGGTCTGGTGAGTGCCACCACATTTTGTATTATCTAAGCACAACTTCCTTTCAGACCTTGTCACTCTCATGGGAAAAATACATACCACAATTTGACTCATGACTGCAGCTTGTGTCATCATGCTTGAGTTAGTTTTACACTAGCTAGTTTGAATATTGGAAATAGTATGGCAGCCCAGAGCTGAGAGTAGGTGAGCTGCCTGAATATTTACCCAGATTTCCAGTGAGATTTTGCAGCCTACACTGAGCTACATCAGGGCAGCCTCCACTCCTCCATATTCCTGCCTGGGCATAAGTACTGAAGGTCCTGGTGACCTCTTAGACATACACCATGATCCAGAAGAATTGACTGTTCCCTACCACTACTACTGAGATACAAACTGTTAAAGCTACAGTGCCACTGGAACTTGAGCTATAGTTTCAAGCTAACTCAGATACATGTACATAACCTGTAATCACACCTTTGACTTCAGTATATACATCTCATTGGTTGCAAACCGCTCCTTTCCACACTCACATGTACACATGGATATTTGTTTTTTCCCCCCAAGATAGCTGTTGCTCTGCTTCCACAACAGTAATGTTGGAACACCCTGTTTTTTCAGAACGCTGTGTAACTTTCTGGAGTGTTGCTTTATAGCAACAATTCTGATGCACTTCCTCCATGACAGCTTACTACTCTGTGGTAGTTATTCATAGTTTCATAGTTTCATAGATGTTAGGGTCGGAAGGGACCTCAATAGATCATCGAGTCCGACCCCCTGCATAAGCAGGAAAGAGTGCTGGGTCTAGATGACCCCAGCTAGATACTCATCTAACCTCCTCTTGAAGACCCCCAGGGTAGGGGAGAGCACCACCTCCCTTGGGAGCCCGTTCCAGACCTTGGCCACTCGAACTGTGAAGAAGTTCTTCCTAATGTCCAGTCTAAATCTGCTCTCTGCTAGCTTGTGGCCATTGTTTCTTGTAACCCCTGGGGGCGTCTTGGTGAATAAATACTCACCAATTCCCTTCTGTGTCCCTGTGATGAACTTATAGGCAGCCACAAGGTCGCCTCTCAACCTTCTCTTGCGGAGGCTGAAAAGGTCCAATTTCTCTAGTCTCTCCTTGTAGGGCTTGGTTTGCAGGCCCTTAACCATACGAGTGGCCCGTCTCTGGACCCTCTCCAGGTTATCTGCATCCTTCTTGAAGTGTGGCGCCCAGAATTGTACGCAGTACTCCAACTGCGGTCTGACCAGCGCCTGATAGAGGGGAAGTATCACCTCCTTGGACCTATTCGTCATGCATCTGCTGATGCACGATAAAGTGCCATTGGCTTTTTTGATGGCTATCCAGCCCAGAGGGCCCCTAAAAATTTAGCCTCAATTTAGCCAAAACTCAGTAAGTGGTCCTCTGCCCAAAATAATTGCCCGCCCCTTGCCCTAAACCCAGAAATTAGGAAACTTAGTAGACTGAAGTCCCTCCCTAGAGAATGACAAACCCAACAGGCTACAGGTTGGCTTAGGTAATGACACTGTTCTTCTTTCTGAAGACATGCCACTACAGAAAAGTATTCAATGTTCGTTAGGTCAGAGATAGGATGCATTTCATAGACATTAGGGGCTGGAAGGGACCTCGTGAAATCATCGAGTTTAGCCCCCTTGCCTGGAGCAGGAAGTCTGCAGGGATCAAATGATCACACTGTAGCCTGATAAATAAGCCACTCGCCTGGAAAGGGACAAGCCTGGATTTCAGTCCCAGGACTGTTTCTACATTTATCCCATCTCTTATCAAATATAACATAATATTTAAAAAGTCTTATGGGCATAATAAGAACCCAAGCACCACTTCCTTTGTTGGCTTAGAGCAGTGGTTCTCAATCTTTTTAGATTCAGGGCACCTCTCCAAAAGTGTATGGAATGTGACATGCTGTTTCGTACAGCCTGAATCAAAATGATCCTAGGCATCAGATCACATTCTACACAGATGGTCAGCATCTCTGCATATCATTTTACCTGTTCTCCATTCTCCCTCTTTTGCAGTCCTATTGCCTACTCCTCCACACTGTCTTTCCTCCTCAATTCCTTATCCTCAGGGATGGATCCAGCGTGGGTGCAATTGCATGGTTGCACACCCTCCCCTTTTCGACCATGCACCAACAGCAGCAGCTTGGGAGCTTTTTCAGTCCCAGAACTTGGTAATAATTCCCTTGCTACCTTTCCTTCCATGCTCAGTGGCAAGCCCCCCCACTTTCATTCATCCCCTCCCTTCGGAGGAAGCTCCAGAACCACTCTTGTCCTGCTCCATATGGGCTATGTAGGGAGCTGGGCTCAGCTGTGGACACGTAGTGGCAGATGGGATTCCCATAACTGCCCAGACCCGTCACGCAGTCCCTGCCAGCCTTGGAGTATGTTCGGGGAAGGGAAACTTGTCCACTGCCACTACTGCTGTCTCCAGCTGATTCCAGTTCCCTAAGTAAAGTAGGGAAGGAGTGGCTCTAGAGTTCCACCTCCTCCAGTTCACCCTTTGGGACATTGGCAGTAGGGTGGGCTCGGCAGGGAGTGGGACAGAAGAGGAGGTACTGGTGAGGACAGGGTGGCAAAATACTACCTGCTTTAGGAATTAGAGGCTATTTGTAGACATGCTTCCTGTTTTCTAAACTAATTCGCATCACACAGTTTGTATCAAATTTCAATTTCTATGAAGGATTAATAGGCAATCATTGACAGACCCTTAACAGACCCAATTCTCAGCCTCTGTGTGTGAGTTTATGCTGTTGGAAGTAATTAGGAGGTGATAATAAGCCTGTATAAGCATTGCTATATTGTTCCAGTTATCTAAAGTGCTGTGCAATTGACCTGATACTTAGTCCTGGTGTTCGCAAATTTGACTTTGTAAAGCTGTTACTTTTTGCCGGATGGGCTTTGCTATGTTGCAAAAACCTAAATGAGTTTCCCTTGAGGGAACTGATATTTGCAGTGTTGTCTGTTTATCTGAGTGCCTAAGTACTGTTTTTGCTAAAAGCAATGCTGTATATATTTGCTAATTAGTACAGTTTAACTTGCCTAATTTGGGCTGCCCTAGTCTACGTTAACTTTAATCCTCATTTAAAGAGGATTAGTTAATTCAGACTGGAGTCAATTATAATTCATACTACAGACATTCAGGTGTATATAGCGATGGCTGTAGTCTGTTCAGCAGCTAGAAGCTGCCAGGGTCAGTGCTCAAAGCACATGATCCCCTGACAGCCAGTCACCTTCCCCCACTGCCCTCAGCCCCAAGCAGCCAAGCCACAAGTGCTGGTAAAAGGCAGAGGCAGAGCAAAAACCCGGGCATTTGCTTGCATTTTAAAAAGCCTCATGGACAGAGGACAGGGGACCAAAAAAAAAGGACATGTCCGGGAAAACCCAGATGTATGGTAACCCTTATTTATATCTTTGAAATTCTCTCTAGCATGTTAGATTAGTCTAAGTTAAATAGGTAACACACAAACATTAGCCAATTTTAAATAAAACATCAAAAAGGTAATTACCCATCCATAATATTCAGACTACAGCCATCACTACATAATCCTAGAAAAATGTAATATCCATAAACACCCAAAAAGTTCATGGTATGGCTGCTGATCCTATGGCATGGTCTGTCCACTTTAGTGGTGCGGGGAGGTTGGGAGCACAGGGTGCAGCCACCTCTGCATCACTTGTCAGTGCTTCTGCGCTCCCCTTTACAAAATGCTGGATCTACCTATGCTTATCCTTATTTTTCTTCAAGCCTGTTATTCCTATGTCTTCTAACTCTTCCTACTTTCCTCATCATTTACTTGGAGACTGTATGAGTGTTTTTGAAATGTATTCTTCCCCCATCAACTTACTAAAACTCATAATAGTATATTTCCAGCACAGCTACTCCTTTTCACTTCTGGCACACCAGTGAACCCTCGCAGACCTAACCTTTGTTGGATGGTTCACAATTAGATTCAAGGCTGTGAAAACATTAAACTTGTACCTGATGCACTATAGATCTCTTTTTGTCATGTACAAGGGCAGGTCTTCCATAACAGCTTCTAAAAAATAGCTCAAAAATTCAGAAATGTATTCACTAGTCCAACAATGGAAATCATTGGTCATTTTACTCATTCTATCTTTTCATTAATTGGAGAATAGCAGATTATTGCCTCATGATGAATGTTACTCATCAACATATATTCCCTCAGGTACTCAGAATTCAGTTCAGTTAGTGCATTACCTATGCTTCTTGGAGTTTTGGGTGCCCCTGAGAATCTAAAAGAAACTGTTTATGAACACCCCTGCTGGGTGCATTAGTTTCAGGACCACACATTTTGTCTAGGTGCAAAATTTACTTACCTCCATTTCCCCAGTGCCAAGTAAAAAGCCTATAATTTGTCATCCATTTCTTTCATATCCACCCCTGACAGCAATAATGCACAATTTATCTATCTCATAACATTAGTCTGAAAAGCTGATTTGCAGCAGATAGTAGAAATGCTGTTAAGAAAGCAGCCTACGCTGTCGTGCAATCATTCTTCTTTTCCTCTACTTTCCTGGTGCTTGAGAAAAAGTCCAATCACTCTATTTACCAATGTGCCTTTTGTTGGAACAGAAGACAGCTGCAACTCTGCAGCATACCATTCAATATAATGACCTAAGTTAGTTTCTATCTGCAACCTTAATAGTGGAGAGAACAGTATGTATTTTAACTATGTGATCTCTTGAGTTCTATCTGGAAACCAAATAGAAAGCCAAAATGTTGTAATTATCATGCATTACTAAAACGTCATGACTACCTAATGCCAGAGCACATCAGTATAACTAATGAATACAAGCAGGAATACGTTTTAGGGTGTATGCCATACTCTGTACAGAGACAATTTTTCCATAATCTAGATGAGAACAATCATGGGTATTCCTGCTTTAATCCTAAAGGGAATAAGTGCAGTTTCCTTTCAACCAGCTCTTAGTTTTGAGTGATGCTCTTAGGATAAGGCAAAAACACTGTAAATACGCTGGTTTGTCACTGCCTCATGGTAATGGAAATATAGAGTTCTGAATGATATAGATGGCTCTAATGCGGAAAACAAAATAAATAATAGAATTTGTGGAGTGGTAGTACCAAACCTCCCAAGCAGGATTGGGGCTCTATTGTGCTAGAAGCTGCACAAACCCATTTCAAAGGGCAGTTTTTGTTTTGAAAAGCTAATAAAGTCATTTGTAATTAGCACGTGAGATCTGTTTACAGCTTGCATGAATTAAAATGATTATCTCTTGCAATCATTGTGAAATATAATGGTAAGCATTATTATAGTCATCTAGAGTATTTTTAACAAAAAAATCTAATTATATCAACATAGGATTTGATATGCAGTTGTGGGGTATCAGATCTAATGTATTTTCTCTAGTTTAATTAAAATTTTCTTTTGGTAAATTATACACGGTTCTCTTGTTCTTTTCAGGCATTCATCATCTTTGCAAGGTTTTATTCCTATTAATGTACTTTCATAATAAAAAAAATTAGAAAAAACCTCCCATACAAATAATTGTCGTACACACAAAGAAAATAAACCTTTGCATTGCTTTCCCTAGCTCTTTGAGAGGGTGTAAAAGAGAAAAATAACTTCAACTCTATGTGTGATATAAACGTAAGTAATAGCATATATAAAGGTAAACAATAGCAATGATGACACATTGCCGTGTGTGTGTGTGTGTGTATACACACACACACACACACACACACACACACACACACACACACATATATGGCAATATGTAATCATTGCTATTGTGTGTGTCTATACACACACACACAAAAGGTAAACAATAGCATATATCATATATAGTTGTGCAATATATATAGTACAACAGTTGTACAAATGCATATATCTATATACAATAGCATATATCAATATATATGATATACAGCTAAGCAATGGCATATTATACATATATGCATTTGTACAGTAGACATCCTTTAAAATGGCTATATTGACCTATTTGATTGAATAGAACAGACATTTGGTTTGAAATAACGTATCTATATTTTCTATATGTCTATTAATATATTTTTGCATATTGTAACTCTTTGCATGTATGTATTTATACATGCATAAATCACATTCTTTCAGGTCAAATTGAAGGAATTGTTTTTTAATCAAATTGTTATATTTCAGGCTTTTCTCTCAAGCTGAATTTTTTTTAATTGACTTCACTTCGGCATTTTATTATGTCTATATCTAATAATGGAGTCAGATTATTATTGATGTATTACAAACTATTGTAAATAAGCTCTTGTATCATGTTGTGAGCAAACAAGGAGATACAGCCCATTGTTCAAATATGTATTTATACATAATACAAAACACTTAATATTAAAACCCTAATATCTTGACTTCACTGATCTGAAATAAGGCTATACAATTTATTTAATCAGAATTTTTAATGTTCATCCAAAACCATGAATTCAGTGGTGGTTGAAGGCCAGGGAAGGGGTAATCTAGCTCTTAGTACTAAAACATGACACCCTCTTTAAAGCAATGTCCTGTCTCTCCTTACCCCCTGCACCCAGGCTTCACTCCATAGGCCCCAAGGCTTGAGTCACTCTTGCCTCTGTTCTAGTATGTCTCTTTATTTAGTGCCTGGGGCTTGCATGCCATATACTGCAGCTGCCTGTGCCACTTGTGACCCATGTGGTGCAGATTGGTCACCCCTGGACTAGACTGCCTAGAGGTTATTTATATAGGGTGACCATATTTCCAATATCAAAAAAGAGGACACCTGTGAGGCATAGGTGGGCAGGGCAAAGAGACGGGGGTATGATTTTGGGGGGGGGGGGCAGTGATATGCTTGTGCCCTGCCTCTGCCCCTCATTCTTAAGCCACAGCCCTCCAGGCCTGCTGGTGCCCCTCACTTCCAACCCACAGTCCCCTGGCCACAAGCCCTGCTGCCCATGCAGCTCTTTCTTTCTTTCTCTCACCAGCCAGCAGCTGCCAGGGTCTGTGCTCAGAGCTTGTGATCCCTGACAGCCAATCACCTTCCCCCACTGGCCCCAGCCCCAAGCAGCCAAGCCACAAGTGCTGGTGAAAGGCAGAGGCAGAGCAAAAACCCGGGCATTTGCTGGCATTTTAAAAACCCTCTTGGACGGAGGACAGGGGACCAAAAAAGAGGACTTGTCTGGGAAAACCCAGATGTATGGTAACCCTAATTTATATCTTTGAAATTCTCTCTAGCATGTTAGATTAGTCTAAATTAAATAGGTAACACACAACAAATTAGCCAATTTTAAATAAAACATCAAAAAGGTAATTACCCATCCATAATATTTATGATTCTAAAGTGAATTGCACAAAGCCAGAGACAAATTTTAATCTGTGTTCCTGTTTCACCATCTGAATCTGCAACACAATTTATCACCTTCAAAATAAAGCTTCATAATTAATTTCCAACCTAATTAAAACTCTCAAGTGCCACATGCTAACTATCAGTGCAGCAACCAAGCAGAAGCAGCAACCTGTAGTGCTGCTGTGGAGTGGCTCTGATTATACCTGGATTCTCTTTTGAAATGATGTGCATTTGCTAGGCCAGATTTTGCTGTCCTTAAGTAAAATACCACTGAGAATTGAGAGTTTAGCTTCTTAAGTCCTTCATATACAAGAATCTGTGACAATATTATAGAAAAGGTTGGAGGGAAATATGTTTTATATTTATAAAATATTGCTGTGTATATAAAAATGATGGTATCACGGGAAAAAAGAAAAGTTTGGTTTTATTCTTGGCTAAATTTTTGTAAGTGATTAGATACAAGTATCCTATTTTAGGGTGCTCAGTTTGGGTTTCCTTGAAAAGATCTGATATGCAGAAAGAAAGTGAACAAAATATTCTTAAATTAATGTTCCTTTAAGATGTATCAAGCTTGGTACCAAAATCAGAGGCACTCAGTTTTTCTAGTCATTTTTGAAAATGTAGCACATCATTGCCTCATAAATATTACTAGTTTCAGGAAACCATGGTAACACAAACAATTGCATTTCATGTGCAGAAAAAAACAATTCCCATTCGACTACCTAAATATCACTCCTCACTAAGATTTTCCGAGGAGCGTAAGAGAGTTAAGCTCCCATCCCCATTGAAATGTATTGAGCTTTGAGTATCTAAATCCCTTCATGTCACAGTTCTAATTATGGTATCTTCCTACTTATTCATTCTCTCCACATTACCAATATTCATAATATCCAGTCTCATTCTTAATATTAATTGAAAATAATTTAAAGATATTTTTAAAAGCAGAGAAGAAATTGCAAGCAAAAAATATGGGTAAACAGATTGTATGTGTGTGTGTGTGTGTAAAAATATGTAGGACAATATATGAATGTGGATTGATATATATTGCAGATATGTGATGATAAAGACAATATTTAGACATCTATGAGTAATTTACCTATACTCTCTAAAAATTAGGTATGTCAGTCACTATTGTTTGCATGTTCTATTTTTACTTATAAAGGGCAACCAGTTTAAGATCCCTTAATAATTAAGTTCTGAATGTTCAATTTAATATAAAAAAAAACACTTTATAACTATGTTGCGGGGGGGGGGGGGGGAGGAGACCTATAATAAAGTGACCAAATAAAAAGGTGAGTCTGAATTTTGATAAACTATTACTATTGGTCTGTAAAGTAGTCTACTTATAACTCTAAAAGCTCCATTATATTACAAGTGAGCATACTTGCACTTTTGTTTAAGTGTTCAGATTTCTTTCCCGCAAGTATAAAATAGTTAAGAGACTCTTCAATTCCTTAACTTTTATAAAACATGATTACAAAGATAAAATATTTTAATAATGTAAGAATCACCACATTTAATAAATTGCTGCTTCAGACTTTTCTTGACCTACCTCACAAATGAGACCCTCACCAGATTAATTTTGCTTTGTTTGTGGTGACATCTTGAAAAATGATAGAAATAAAAATAATCCTGTTCTTACCCCGCACCAAACCAATTGTTTTGTTCTCTAAGGCTTATCATTCATTAATTGCTTTTCTAATTGCTTTATGGGGGTTTGTGGGTTGATAGATTTCTGTCTTCCGTTGTTTGCAGTATATCTGACAGTTGCTAAAGATTCTGACAGGATCATTTAGCAAAATAAATGCTGTCCAAACTGTGGTTCAAGCAGAGAATTCGATTAATCATTTTTAAATAACTTCTGTCTATTGTGAAGTCTTGTTAGACAAACATAGAGTAAAGTAGAAATAGAATGAATACACTAGAATCACAAAGATGGTTATGGATGAAAGCCGGTAAAAAGGTGTGCTCTGGCAGCCTCGCTCATCACATGCATCAGGACTCAGTGTACCTGCACGCTGAGAAACTGGCAGTGGTGCACTTTGAATTAAAACACATTTGACATGGGCAACTGGTGCCTCCTGAGTCAGGGGTGGCACTTGCCCCCCCAATGGCCAGTCAGCAACTGGGCTGGCTGATCCCACCAACTGGGGGGGGGGAGGGGATCCCACTGACTGCGGGGACCCCCCCCCCCGTGGCCGATCCCATTAACTGGAGGTGGGGAGGGGGCGATCCCACCAACTGGCCAATCCCGCTGACCCACAAGTGGCAGTGGCACACCACTGGCACTTCCAGGTGCACCGCTGGTACTTCTGGGTGAGTGCAATCAGCTGTGGGGGGATTGTGGGGATCACTTCTCCTGGTGCTCCCCAGCCAGTGCTCTCAAGGTGGGCACCAGCGCTCTCACTTACCCCCCTGCCCAGGAATGCTGGCTGTCAGGGGGTGCATGAGCACTCTCAGGGGGTGTACGTGCAGCCCTGTGAACCCCCTATGCATCACCACTGACATTTGATGTGCTTTAGTTCAAAGTGCACCACCACCATTTTCTCTGCATGGAGGCACACTGCACTGCTGTTGCATGTGAGCTTCTAATTAGCACAGCTCACTAATTAAAAGCACTCAGCACCGCATTGGGAACACATGTAAAAATGCCCATACGGCTTTCAGTGGTGACAGCTGCAACTTTCATTCAGAACATAGTGGGAAGGAGAGCTGCTGCAAACTGGGATCCCTTCTGTTTAGTAGCCTCGTGGGTGGAGCACTTAGCCTGATGCTGAGGAACCACATTTGATTTCCTCCTTTGTTTTAGGGTGTCAATGCAATCAATTCTCCCAGTTTCTAGCAGCGTGCCTAAACCACCAGGCTAGTGGAAAGTCTGGGATGGATATCACTTTCAGTCCCTTCTGCTGAAATTGCTTCACTTTGCATAGTTAAAAACAACATAGGCATAGTGAAAAAAAGATGAAGTGGGACTACTTAGGGCACACATCTTAGGGAAGGGGTAACTTGAGTTTCACTCCCTGTTTGAAGGGCTGTTTATTTATTATACAATAAAATATCATTAAATAATATATATATACAGTTCTTGAAGAAAAGAACAGATACTTTTTAACATTTAATTTTTCTGGATGCCCCCATGCAGACAAGATATTCCATATTTATTTGAATCTAAGATGAGGTTCCCTCTCCCCGCCCCCCCCCCCAATCATCATGGGGGGAAAAGTCCTTCATCTTAGACTTGCATGCAAAGCACAGGGCATCAGGCAGCTGCTGCTGTTCTGACTCTAGGCCTGAGTCTGGGTTGTGGCCAGAGTCAGACCCACAGCAGTCTTCTGTCCCCAGTCTCCACTTGCCTTCTGTAGCTTCTGCCCTTGCCTCCTCTCCCTCTTCCCCTGCTTACTGTCAGATGCAGCTTGGCTCCAGCTCAGGATGAATTACTTCCTAGGCACCAAGGTTATACAAACTCTGTCTCCTTCCCAGCCAATCAGCAGTACAACCACTGCTGCATGACCTGGCAAGGGATGCACTTCCATGTGCTGTGCTCTGGGAGGGAACAGTGCCCAAGAAATATCTAACAATAAGAAAGGGAAGGGGGTGGGGAAGAGACAGAGACTCTGGGGCCTATGGGGGGAAGGGAAGAGGCAGAGATTACAGGTCCTGCAGGGGTTAGAGGGGCAGAGGATGTGGGAAGCAGGGGATGGAGTGGTGCCAGTGGTTTTTGGGGATAGGAAAGCTACAGGGGGAAGTGGGGGCGGGGGGAGGAAGGAAAGGGCAGGGAGGGCCCAGCTAATGCTTTCACTGCTGTAACAACAGGAGAGGGGTGAATTTAAGACAACCTCCAATAAGTAGATTCTATACCTAGAAAATGGTAACAAACTCATAATATTTCCATATATAGAACCAAATTATTGGGGGAGGAAATCTTAAATTCAGGGTTGACTTAAATTCAGGTACATATGGCACTATTTTCTTCCGCATTTCTAATTGGTTAGCTTAGAGGATCTCTGCTCAGCTTGCTGGCTTTGTGAATCCCATTCTCAATGCTTAGATGCTGAATACAGAAATGTTGATTCTGGTCTAGGGACCAGGCACCTAGAAGTTATTCATTAGTATAACAAGGGACCGGGACACTGGCAGTCTTGCCAAATGGTTAGGGCAGTGAGGGGAAACAGGTCCTGGGACTGGGTCAAAGGGCAGGAGCCATATACCAAAACCAGAAGTAAATCCAGAAGCTGAGTCTATAATGCAGTCCAGTGTTAGGATCCAGGGGTCATATACCAAGTACAGATCCAAGGTATAACCCATAGGGCAAAGTCCAAAAACAGAGCCAAACTGGGGTCAGGAGTCAGGAAATAGAACTGCAGGGAAATCCCAAGATGACATCCAAAAATCAGCCAAAAACCAGAGTCAGGAGACAGGAGAACCAGAATGCAGGAATCAGGAAGCTTGTCATAGCACAACTATTGACTGGCCTGCAAACCCATGGGCCCAGCTGGTGCTAAATGGATAGGTGGTGCTCCTAGCAGCCCATCAGGATCTTGCTGCTCCTAAATTGGGGCAGAGGCCATTAGCTGGGGCTTACTGAAGGTGTGGCTGATGGTGTACTTGGCACAGGGTCCCTGACAGATACTTTTGCACTGGGTAAGCTCCTTTTCTGATTTAGCACTAGGTAGCTACCATTCCTCAAGCCATATAACATTTTCTGTGATGCTTTCTCCACTATATCACTTTTAATTCATCAGTTTAAAAGCATGAGAGATTATTTGAATTCATGCTCTATAGATTTTAAACTATGTTGGGACTAATGCAGAAAATCCTGGAACATGGTTCTAAAAATGGTTCTAATGAGCAAGTCTCCAGTTTATTTTAACTTGCATGCCAGCATATACAGGCAAAATTTAATAGAGTTCTCTATGAATCATAAGTCAATAAATCTGGCTAAAATCCACAAAGGGCATATGCATAAATTACACTAATACAATAATATTTTCCCATCCATGTATTGTTCAGATAATTGGCTTACATTGACCCTATGCTCTCTCACATTTATTTGCTGTCTCTATCCATTTAATGGTTTTTTTGTGGCATTGTGCCTATGTGATTATTTATAATAATACAGTACCATTCTTTTACGAAATAATGTTTCTCTGTTATTCAGAGAATATTGTCAAACAGTAGATTTCCGCCAGTGTGAAAGTGTTATATACATTATTTGGTTTACATCAAATATATTAGCATTATAAAGCTTTCCTGTAGATGTATGTAAACCCTGGCTCTTTTCATTCACGAGTACTTGTTCAGCTTGTAGTTGTAGATCACCTGGATTCACAATAACATGGTGGGGGTAGGGGACACATCCAGGGCACCAACCCCAAGTGCTGACCTGGGTGGAGGGGCACAAAAAGCTGCACTGCTGGTGTTGCTGCAGCCATGCTGGATGCAGTGCAGCTGCTGTGCAGGGCACTCAAGCATCCAGTTGCTTTTCTGGGGGTTCAACCCCATTGAATTACTCTCTGAGTTCCAAGATTTGAATGAAGTTCTAAACTCACAAATTAACTTCGCTGAAATGTCCATATTCATCTGATTCAGGGATGAAATCACTGTTACAAACAGTTTTTACCAGAAGCTGTATATCAGCTTGTGTTTTGTTGAGAGTAAATCTACCCCTAAACCAGGTTCAGATACATAGTGAAATCTGAGCATGCTTGGTTTTAAGATCTGTTATCCAAGTTTCACACTGTTGTGCTTGCTGTGTACTGCTTTCCCTATAAGAATTCCATTAATTTAAAAATAGAGTTTGCTTCCTGTGGTATAAATGACTGCTGAGCAATAAAAAGTTGACATGACATCTGCCTGTCTCTGCCTATTTCATATAACTTCTTGTCTAGCATCTACTGAGCTCTGATTTGTCCAGCAATGCATTATGTTCTTGGATTGTATTTACTGTATGTGGGCATGAGGCAAAAGCCTGTGTATTCTCAATTTTTTCTTGAGCTGGAAACAATGGAACATAATTTTAAAGACTGGAGTCCTAGGGAATTGTGCCTGGGGCACATGTAAAACAAGTTACTCAATCCAACATGTTTTCTCATTACTTTATATTTTTATACCCATTTGAATGCAATTGTTATTACGCTTGTTTATAATTATTTATTAACATTATGGCAGTGGCTGGAAATCCTTGCTGAAATGAGAGTGCCTCTATGCAAAGCACTGTACATGGCCAGAGAAAGTCTCTGTCTTGAAGAGCTTACAATAAAAATAGAAAAAGGAGATGTTGTTTTACAGATGGGGAATGAGATGCAGATGCATTAAGCTTGAGATTGTTGAAAGCAGTTGGTGCTAGTCTAACTCTGCTCCAATTCAAGTTAATGTGAATGAAGCTCAAAGCAAGCCTTTCTCTCAGCCCTTAATTTCAGTACCGCAGGTTGAAGGTTAAGGAGTTCAAAATGTAGACAACAAAAATATATAACATGCAAAGAATAGCCTAAAATGTTGCTTCTAATGATACATTATACAAAGAATGAAAAATATTGTAAGCAAGGAGTAGTGAGCTGACAGTAAAGGCAAACTGATTTTTAACCATGCCTTGTACAGATAGTCATAATGTTTATAATAAGGAGTAATATCATATACATGAAGAAGAGAAAGTGTGCTGGGAACGTCTTTCTGCCTTGCAAAACCTTTGTATGCTGGGTGGCAAGCCTACCCAACATGCAGTTGTATTCTATTGCTCTTAAGGGAAGAGAAGGATATGAGTTTACTGGTGCAAGGGCATGCTAGGTCCTTTCTTTTGCATCCATAAGCTGCTAGTAGCAGTGTGCATGCTGCCACCTTGTAGAGCAATTTCTGGGTGTCCTGCTTGAGTGTATTGCCCAAGGCATTTTTGATCCTTTGTGCATGGCTCTGGCAGAATAGCCACTAGACCTTACACTTGGCTGCTATTCCTCTACTCCCTTTTCTGCACAGCTTAGTGTAGTAAAGGCAGGATTTTGCCAAGCATGTCTCCTGTTATTAAATACCTAATCTTTGTTGAATGATGCAGTCTTACAGCTTAACATCTGCTGCTATTTACAGAATGACTTTTAAGCTGTGGGTAATGTTCTTGGGAAATATAATAGCATTAAACAGAACCGCTACACACTTTAGAGTTGATGATTAATCATTACCTCATCACTATTCAGTCAATGCTGTCCATTTCTCCAACAGTCTATGACACTTTTCATTCTTCCACACAATATTTGGTACTCGTGGAAATACATAGAGCTAATGTGGTAGGAATGCTTATTTCCCAGGGCCATTTTTGAAAAAAATCCTTGAACCTTGGAGGTGTCAAGAAGCCAGTCATGAAGAGACCACTGCCTCCTAGAGATGCAGATTTGTTTTCTATCACCCCTGTTGGGGTGGTCTGTCCCCAGGGACTATTAAAACGAGCAGGGTACCAGAACTCCTCAGGGAACATTGCCCATGGACCTCCCCTTTCAAAATGTTTCTTTCTCTTGTTTACTCTCCTGTTTTCTAAGTTCTCCTGTCCTCTTTTCCAGCTGCTTTGAGCCTTCACTAATAAGGGTGGCATATAAATCAAATTAAATAAAATCAATAAATGAATAAATAAATAAATAAATAAGTAGAGGATAAGTTAGAGTCTGTGATGTTTTCTGTTAGAGCTGGGTGCCTAGATGTTCCATGTCACCATTCATAAGCTGGATGTAGCGCCTGGCACTGCGACACATTGCAGTTGTATAAGTGGCAAAATGCATGGCAGTGTGAAGAAAATGGTGGCAGTCTGAACCAAAACACCTCAGAGATGTTTTAAACACCACACACTTCATCAAGGACAAACCCTCAGAGAGAGAGCTCACTGACTGTGACCTTGTCTTCATTGCTAAATAAAGTGAAGGCTTTTATCATTAGATAGTGAAAGGGTGTGAGTAATTTTATAGGAAAAATTCATTAAAAACAGCCATTTTAGTTCTGTGATGAGGTGAACTATTTAAGATCAACTATTTGGTGCCATCATCCTGGAAGAGTGATGTGCTGAGCTGACTTGTGTGTTTGTTATCCAAGATAAAATCACGCACAAGTTATGACACATTTATTTTGTTGAACTCTGTTGTTTTACAGGCCCTTTAACTTGAATGGGAAATTTGCCTGATAAGGGGAACCGAAATTTGCACTTCACTAAATATTTTGTTGTAGCAGCTTCTTTAAAATGGCTCGGTATCTTAATAGAAGCTAAAATAATCCAGTATATGTGTAACCATATTATGTAAACTTTTAAGACAGAAAGCAGGGCAAGGTAGAGCTTTACAGAATAACTGGTTTAGAGGCATAAGCTTTTGTAGGCCACGGTCTTTGTCATCTAAAGCATCTGCTGAAGTAGGCTGTCAGATATGAAAGGTTATGCCTTTCCAAATCTGTTAGTCTAAGGTGCTACTCTGCTCTGTGTTCTGCCTGATTTTAGACTAGCATGGCTAACTACCTCTTCGTAAACTTTTAAGTCACTGACTTGATATTTCAAAAGCATGTAAATCAGGAAGGGCAAGATTCACAAAAATATTTAAACACCTAAATAGGTGCCTGCTCATCTTTGTGAAACTGGGTCCTTAGGACTCAGCATTGCAACACTGAATTTCTAGGCTGTTTGTTAATTAATGGAATCCACAATGTCACATTAGGTGCCCAGGATCTCCTATACAATGCATAGGGAAAATTGGGCACTTCAGAAGGCAATGGTCAACATGTTGAGTCAACCTAATAAGAAAGGCATAAGAGGCTGTTAGGGCAAGAGGGACAGAATACAGTTCTCCACTCTTCTGTCTGAAAGTACCCTTGTAGCTCCCATTCCTCTCCCTAACTTTTGGGCACAATATTTCCCACAGCTTTCCCTTCACATTAGCTTTGGTGAAGAAAAGTCCTTTCTCTGTGGAAGTCAGATCTGGGTGATGGTAGTGAATTAAGAGTTTATAATGAACTCTTTTCCCTTTCACCCCGTCTCAAACAATTAAGAAAAAGGCAAAATATCCTCAATGACCTACCTTCACAACCTCCTGTTATTGCTCCTTTCTTTCCACCACTTCTGCATCATTTGGGATTACTGTAGGAAGTTTCTACTGTAGGAAGTTTCTACTTTCTAGTAAAGTCCTAGTAGTAGCATATTTCTTTACTTATTTCTCAGTGTAGCTGATGTGCCTGTTGCTGGACCATACAAAATTGTTGAGAGCCCTTGCTCCAGAAATTGTAAACTAACCAGTTCAGCCCCAAAAGGAGGCAGCAGAGCTCAAGGGCTCCACATGGACGTTCAAGATAGAGGAACTGCTTGTATGTGTAAATCCTCCTAATGTCTCAAACAACTCAGCAGTACAATCAAGCACCGTATAGTCATCATTTTTTACCCCTCAATCCCTGATTTGGATTGGGCCAAATCAGACTCTAACCAGTTTATAGCTATCTGGATTTATTGTATTTGCTTGCATACCATATGCACCTTTCCCCCAAAACTTAGACTACTCTCAGTTTTGGAGATCTTAAATGGGGAAATTGATTTTTCTGCCCATAATAGATGCATGGAGATACTGTGTATGGCTGCTGCTGCCTTTTTTTCTTTCCCCTCACATCCCCAGTGGCCACATAGAGTGGAGGGTGGGTTCTGTCTTCAGCAGAAGCCACAGTTTTAATTCTTTCATGGCTGAATTGGAACATGGATGGAGACTGATCTTAATTTCGCTCTCCCTCCCTTTTGCGCTTAGGCTAAAGCAGCCAATTTAGGGGTTAAAGGGTTAAAGTTGCAGCTTTTCTTGAGCAAGAAATAGAGGGTCAGTGACCTTGTCCCTGCTCCATGTGTCCATAACTCTGGAAAAAATCTCCCCTCACCCCCTTCTCATTCTTTCTTGCTCAAAGCAAGGTGTGTGTCTTATTTTGGTGAGTGTGTTATGTGAGAATATATGGTATTAAGAATTTGGCTTTCATGATTTTCATGATTAATTAAAGTATTAATCATGTATTTTTTATTGTAGTGGAATAGATCATTTGTTTAGCATCTCAGTGAGTTACTTACAGGTTTTATTTTGCACGCAATACGCTTATAAGGCTGCTCTTGTACAAAAAAAATTAACAAATGTCTTTCTTAGGGTAATTCTTTTTGGACATTACAACAAACCATATTGATTCTTTCATTTGTTGTGCCTGTTAGATAAACCATGCACCCTGCTAGAAGAAGAAAAAAAATACCACCAACAAAATCCTACAACTTGTCTTTGAGGAAATGTAAAAGTTGTAGTTTTATTGATTTTTTTTTTTTCTTCAGAGCTTTTGATTTCCTATTTTTGTGTTGTCTTGCCTGAACCAACAGATTTATAAACCATCTCCTTGAACACTAAAACCATTTGCCATTTGGTGGAATTGGCTGACATTTCATTTTTGCTGTGCAGATTGCAGATTATGTTGACATTATTTTGCTGGGCTCAGTGCTATATCATTAACATATTGCTCATGACTGAAGCTGAAATGGTTTCACTCTGGTAGCATAATACCTCACATTTTCTGCACATAAAAAAAATGATGCGACTTTACTGGGAGAAAATAGGTAGTACTGCTGCACAATAAAGTAGGAATTGCATTAATGTAACAAAATGTACCACTAAAATTGTGTGTAAAAATGGAATGGGGAGGGGGTGAAGCCATAAAAGCAAGATGTGTTTACTGTTGATATCTGGAAATCTTGGCTAGAAATGAGCAGCATTCATGAAATACTAGGCTTAAACTGAGATTATATCAGTGTGCTAGCAATACAGAACTTGTCAAATAAAGGGATATAACTGCTTGCTTGCACTGCATGAAAATGAAAATTCACTTTTCAATTGAAACCATAATCTCATTCTGGTCCATATGTGATTATGTTTTGTGAAATAAGAGCCAGACAGCAGTATTACAAAAATGGTTTTGTTTGGGTGACCGTGAGCAACCAAAATCCTGTACAGCCCTTTATTTAAGCTGGTAGACAAAAAAATAATGCCTTCTTATGGTATGATATTTGAAGCTTCTTCCTTGTTCTTCCTCCTCCCTTCCAGTTAATATTAACTCAGGTATTTGTTTCAAGCTTTTACGCTTTTTTCTTGAGCTGACTATTGTCTAAATGATAGGGGAAGAAAGTTATCATGACTAAACAGCAGTCCTGCTGTGGCTTCTCTCTTGTAATTCCTTGTTAAGGACAATTGTGAATTTATTACTACATGTGACTGAGGATCTTTGACACTGTTGTTGTAGTTTTTGGTTTTGCTTCTATCCTTATTGTTATGGAGATCTTTGCTGCATTTTGTGTGATGAGCAGTGTTCTGCCATCCTTACTCATTTTAAATTGTAACTTTGATTTCACTGGGACTACTTGTGGATATTTCTCCTTGATTAAGGTGGCAGGATGTCTTCTTGTATGATTAATAAGAATCTCTCAATGCCATGCAGAGTTCCACATGCACAAATCATCCTACCAACAAAATAAGTATGCAGCTTAAAAATGCAGGATCTGAGCAGCCATCTATGTTTGAGGCCTTTCTAAGGCTGAGTCATTATTCACTTTCTTAGATGGATTAACTTTGTTTAGACAAATAAGTGTGTAGAATGAATCCTTAATTGATGAATCAAAACTGAATGTTTTTATATCTGAACCCAGATCTGTAGCAGTTATCTAAACAAATATATTATATTGTTTGCCTGTACTTAAGACAATTAGCCAGTCATTTACATTTTGTTTTGAAAAGCTTCTGAGAGTTGCTTTCCCATGTTTAAGAAAAGCATAGGTTTCCCCATATTCTTTTCATACGTATAGGTTGCGAAACTCCATTTTGAGGGGTATGCAAGGAAATGTGGGGAGTTGCAAGTTTATTTTGGGGGCAGAATGCAATTTTTCACACTTTGATGGTATTTTTATCCATCCCTGTCTTATAAACACAGCAACACATGTTTTCCTGTAAGGAGGTGTTATTTCCCTAAAACTGGAAGTACAGCTAAATGAATAGCTATCTAAATAAGTAAAGGCTATATTTTCTTTGATTGTTTTTTTAATAATGATTAGAATTGTGGTAACCAAAATGTGAATTATTTGCATCTTTGCTTACAGCAATGTTAAAGGGCAAACAATACACATTCTTTGATGTATATGACAGTTATATGTAACATTCTCTCTCTTTTATGTACACAATAATTAAAAAAAATCAAACCCATAATATTGTATACATTATATTGGCAAGTTGCAGAACTTCCCAAGATAACAATTATAATTTAAAAAATATTGAACACAATGCCTCTGCCAGCAGTGATTCAGGAGAGCCTCACTGGGCCCACATATTCAAGGACACTAACAGCATCATCAGTCCTCGTGGTGACTTTTTGATGCTGTGTACCTGCAGGATGGTAGACAAAGCTAAGGAGATCATGATTAAACTAAGAGAGATCTTTTGCAAACAAAACAAGCTGTGCAGTGTAAGTATATGACAATATACAGCATTCTTATCTAAGATAAATCAGCCCCATGGCTCATATAAAATAGTCAGTGCAGCTGTATCACTGCTCTGACTCTAGTTACAATGGGTTTTTGTCCAACTGCATGTGCCTGTGTTCTACATTCACCTGCATGCTTTCCTGCCTAAGCTTCCTGCATGTTTCATATGGAGAGAGATTGGACTGTTTTTCCTCTAGCCAGTGTTTCTACATTGTCCTTGGGAGTAGGGATGGAAATAGAAAAGGAGAAATTTGTGACTAATCCTATCTTCAGCTTGTACCACAAATAATTACTGGGTCATTCTACATCCTATGCATATGTCAAGTCCTGTATAATCAGGACCATGAGCTGGCATATGAGTACTGTACATATCCCAAATACTCCTCCCTGCAATAATGATTAATATTGACACTATTGTTACTCCTACCTTGTATTCCTGCTGGCCTTCTCCTAAATTATATATGTACAGGTGACTTCATACCCCTGACAGTCAAATCTTTCTATCCTTGCCATAACTGCTTTTTTCTGAAAGTGTATTGGTAGCGAATAAATGTCCCCTTTTTGGCAGAAACTCCTATTATTGTTTTGTTTTGTGCTAGCATCTAATGGCCCCAACCAAGTTGAGAGACCCATTAGAATAGGGACGTCACATACGTATAGTCAGATACTTGTTCCCTTGAAACTATATAGTCTAAAAATAGACAAACAATGGAGGAACAAATAAGATATAAGATGGAAACAAGTGCAGAGAGAGAATGGCTTGTTCAAGGTCACATAGGCAACCAGTGCTTGAGCCTGAGTCTTAGTGCAGTATCTTAACCATAAGAACATCATCTTAAATCCTTTAGAGTCAATCTGCTGGTGTTTAGTGACATTTTATTCTCAATGGAAAAGGGCAAGATAGGGGGAAAAAAATCTTAAATCCCTCCCACCCATTCTTTTGGGCAGATGAGATACAGACTGCAGAAGGGGAGGGAAGACAGCACTTGGGAAAGTAGTCAGGGTCCCTGCCCTTGCAAAGAATCTCTCCTTTCTATTATCCTGGTAGAAGGTAAGAGGACTTTTGGTTCAGTGTCTTCCTTTGAAATATTTAGGCAGATAAGGTTCTTTGGGTGAATCTGATATCTGTTATTAAACCAGCTTAAATCGATAGAAAATTTTTTCTTAGCAAGCTTTTGGGTTTAAAAACCCTTCGTCAGGCTGAGGAAGTATCTGCAGTTGGTGTGTGCTCTTCCTGGATGGAATGAATGGTAAAGAAGCCAGAGGCTGGTATGCATGCAGGAAAGGCAATCAGTGAAGACATAAATTGAAGAGTCAGTGGGTGAGAGACAGGCTGAGTGGGGGGTGGGGGGGAGAGGGGTTTTGCACCGACTCCTCGATTTACATTTTCACTGACTGCCTTTCTCGCATTCATACCAGCCTCTGACTTCTTTATTATTCATTCCATCCAGGAAGAGCACACACCAACTGCAGATGCTTCCTCAGCCTGACAAAGGGTTTTTAAACCCAAAAGCTTGCTAAGAAAATTTTATCCAACTATTTAAGTTGGTCTAAGAAAAGATATCAGATTCACCCAAGGAACCTTGTCCACCTATGTCCTTAGACCAACATGGCTACAAACTACACCCATTTGAAATATTTAAACACTGCATGAAAGTCCTAACCTTTTCCTATCCCTCCTCCATTCTCTAGTTGTAGTATAGGAACTATATCTTTATGATGGTGTGGGTCTGTTTTGGAGACCGGGAAGAAGTTCTTTCTACATGTGCTAAATTTTTAATGTTGTCTTCATGGTAGTTCTTGTGGATGTTTAGGTTATCTCAGCTTGTGTCTGGCAAGTTCTGCAGGTAAATGCCAAAGGGCTAACATCCAGAGGCTTGGGATTTTGCTAGTATACCTGGGTAGGAGTAGAAAGTAAACATTGATGATAAAATTATAATTAGTGCTCCACCCAAAAGCAATTTCCAATCTTTCTGGGTTTCTGGATTTTTTTTTCTACTGTTACTATGCATCTTAATGTATCATTCTGTATTGTGTCAGACTCCTATCCCACCATCCTACTATTCATGTCATACCTAGCCAATAGAAACATGAATAGATGGTAGGATTCTGGATTTTACTTTAAATAGTATTGAATAGTTTGTGCAGTTATGTTCAGATGGTCAGCTTTCATCTTTTTATATCCTTTAATTATTTGTACACACATGAATATGAAACGTGTTTTATTATATTATAGTGTGTGTATTCTAAATTTATGTAACTGGCAAATGAATAAACATTTGTTGCAACTTAGAGAGCCATGTAATATTTTTAAATAAAGCTATTAAGAATCGAGTCTATGGTGTATCTTGTATCAGTGAATAAATCTAAAGTATTCTTAATACAAGTATTCACTCTTGGATACTACATGTTACACTGATTCATTGATGTTACATTAGTAGTTACTTGTTTTCTACTCTACACACAGATGATTACTTGTTGCCAAGGAGACAAGGGGAAGTTTCATAAGAGGTGCTACATAGAATAAGCAACTGGTATTGTTTATCTGGTGAGAGAGAGAACTTAACTAGTTTTACTTAACACACAAACACATGTTCTTTCTCACAACCAAAAAATATAAAATATAAATTTTACCATCAGCACTTTTTCTGTCACCCTTAACAGAACAGACTGGTTTAAAAATGGCAGATCCCAGTTTAAGATTTGCCCCCCTCCCTCCTCAAGGGTGTATGTGTGTTCTGTTTGCTACTAATATAAACTACGCTGCTTACAGAAAACCACATAACTTAGATCGATTCTGCCTTGGGCTTTTTGAATGTCTACACCCAGCCCATGAGGTTCCTAGACCTGTAGCACCAATTTAATCTCAATTGAACAACTACATTGAAGAAGGTTCAGTACTATTCTATACTTTCTGCAATATTTATTGTAAGGCAATTATTGTAGCTGTACACCCCATTCTATTGCTTGGTTTATTTCATGGGGAAGGTCGCTAGAATGTTAATTGTAAACAGCTAAATGTACTGTTGGACATGAATCAAAATATTAGAGCAGAGCACCTTCTCAATATGAAGAGGTTTAGAACTAAACTTTGTGACTTGGGTTCATCTTTACCTAAAAGACAGAAGATTGTGTCTATTTTTAAAGTCTTCTTCCAAAGGTGTAACTGCTTGGTGCATGTGTCTGGAGGTTTGGGACCCTTGTAAATAGTCATATTATGCTTATGTGTTTGTATGTGTTCCTAATATTTGACAAACTTACAGGTGATAGTATACCAGTGTATTCTATTGCTCAGCATACTTACCTTGAAACACACTGAAATGAAGGTGGTGTAGAGGGAGGAGAAAGGAAAGAAGGGAATTGGCTGATTATATAATATCTATAGCTTTAAAAGTGCAGTGACCTGCTGGTTCTGCTGTAGTTAAGTAACATAAAAATCTATTTTCAGGAAGAGTGGCTTTTATTCAGTCTGCCTAGCAACAAAACTGTGCATTAGCAACATTGGAAACTTAGTGCCTTCTTGAAATCTCCCATTTTTAAAGAGGGTGAGGGAAATAAAAGTATAAAATAACACATTTTGGGGGAAAGAAAAAGCTGCATGTTCTTCTCATGGGCAATATCCATGGTGGTCCTTGCACCACTTATGGTACATGCTAAGAGCATCATACTATGAAGTAACGACCATGTGCTTCCCTTACAAGTTCATTTCCTTGCTCTCTTCTGGGCTTGCTTTATGACACTGGGCAAGTCACTTGAGCAGTCATAAGCTTGGTTTAACCAGCTTGGTTCACAACTGCTTTGGGATGAAGATGGCCTCTTAGTGATATTTTTAAACATTCTTAGGGCTAGATCATAGTGATTAAACACTTAAATTCCTTTTGGAATCGGAGCCAATCTTGCACAATGGGATTTAAATACTGGTGTCAGTAGGTGCCAAGGCACTATATTTGTTTTAGGTGCTTGAATAACCCTGTTTCAGTGACGTGGACACTGGGGTGAGCAGCTAGAAGCCCACAGGTCAAGAGTTTGAGGCCATAGCAGAAGCACTTGCAGCACAGCCATGTCAGGTCCCACCAAAAATGTGACTTCTACTAAATACCTTGTCACAAGGACACTGGAAAGGAAAGTGCTTGCATACCTTTAAAAGTTAAAACCATAGGATTTTATATTTCTTCCTCATGGAAATGACATGAAACCTGAATTTTGGATAATTTGAATGAAACAAATATGAGGTCATTCATCTTTAGTTGAACCCAGCCTTGAGTTCTAAATGAAGATTAATGAGTTTATATTCTTACTTTTTCTTTGCTTCAGCATGCATGAATATACATGCACTTGCATGCATATGCATGCACTCACCTGTGCATGCACACATACACACATTTTATTCATAATTATATAGTTATACTGTATTAATAACTATTTCATCTGAAATGTTATAATATTTGGCTCATTAAAAATGCACAACAAACTTCCAAGTTAGTCTAAGCTGTATAGATTGAACCAACAAGTAAGTGAACAGACATTTGCTTTCAATTCCAGAAATGCAACCACATGCCTGTGGTGGCTCAGGCCAGAAGCCAGGGAGTGCTAGAGCATGCCTCCTTGCTCGGCTGGAGCAGACAACTTGGGGCAAGGCTAGCTCAGTCACTCTGTGAGGGTGGGTTTGCAGGGGAGGTGCAAAGCATCCAGGAATGCTGGGGGACTATGAATTAACTTGAATCTAGAGGTGATCTGGTACAGAAGCTTAATAAACCAATTTAATCTAAATCAGTAAAATCTGATACTATATCTACCCAGGTTTATCTTAAACCAGTTTCAGCCATTTTGAAAGTGGTTTATGTGCACTGAACTTCCGTTGTGTTACAGATTTGAACTGATTTCTGATCACTTATACCAGTTTATTTATAATTTCTGTCCCTTGCCCCAGAGTATTTACATGCCATATATGGACAGATAAACTCCTATTTTCCTGAAAAGATTAAATTATTCCTTACCATTCTCCTACATTTTGTTAAACTATGAAATGTTTGGCAATTTTGTAGATGCTCTAGCTGAGAAGTCTTACCCATTGCCATTTTGCACTGAGCTGTAAAGGCAAGAAGAATAAAGAGCATTCAAGTGCTTAGTGGAAATTCAAAAGTGAAGCTCCTCCTTTGCATTTGACGGTCAACTCCTGAAATGTCACAATAGACTCTCTCAGGCACTGAGGACTACATAAGGTGACTGAGGCTTGGGATCATTACTATCTCAGGACTCTGAGAGCATGTCAGAGCAGATTCGATTGATCATGTCTGCTGGAATGTGGTAATTACTGCACTCTAGAAGCCTCCAGAGTCATGTGTATTAGCGTCCCCACACTGAAAAATGATGGCAGGGCACTTTAAAGCCTGTTTGAGTTTTTGTTCAGAGCTTCCCACTGCCATTTTTCAGCATTGGGATGCTAATACATATGATGATCTGAGTGCTTTTAATTAGCGCGGATCTTGGAGCTGCACTAATTAAAGCACTCCCCCATGCCTCCTGGAGTATATGTATAAATGCCCTCAATGTTTAACCATTAGGCACTTGACCCAAGGAGTAGAATGTGCCTTTATCTAAGCACTGATAATTCACATACAATGCATGGAAAGAAGTTAAGAACCTCAACATGATTTACAACTTCTCAGTGGGAAGGAAGGTCTGAAGAGAAACTTATTCCTCTTGCAGTCCTGTCCCCTTTATGGGCCTAGGGCATGTATACACATGATGGACATCTGCTCCGATTCATGCTAATTAGCATGCACTGGAGCAGACTCAATTGAGTCTGCCTGACCATGCTAATTGGCTTGCTCCAGGAGCCTCCATATCACATGTATTCAGTGTCCCCACATTTCAAAATGGTGGTGGGGGCACTTTTATCTAAAGCTTTTTTAATGAGCTTTAGTTAAAGTACCCCTGCTGCCATTTTGAAATGTGGGATGCTGAATACATGTGATGCTGTGGGTACTTTTAATTACAGTGGCTCACAAAACCTCTCTATATTGCCCTGCCTCTGTCCCAGAGCATGTGTATAGACACCCTTAGAGGCGTACCTTTGGCCTGTAGCAAGAACTGTATTTAGTCTGAAATCCTCTCAGGGAGCTAGGTGCCTAATCATTCCATTAAAAAAAAATGAGCAGAGGGCACCTCTTTTTAGAGCATGGTACAAGGAGGAATATCACAGAGTAGTTTTATAAGATGTAGGAGACCTGGATTCTAAGCCCCCCTTAGCTTGGGGTGATTCACACTCATATTTCCTGCCTCCCAGGAAAATGCCCCAACTGTGGTTCCAACTATCCATAAATTTATGGGTATTCCATAAATGACCAGGAAAAAAATACCTGGCAGAAAATGCTATAACATTGTGTTGTCCATAAAAATGAATAAAAAACAGCTTTCAAAAGTCAGCTCTGTAAAAAAATATATACCTGATTGAAATTCTGTAGTTGAGGGGGAAAGAAGCTGGAGACAGCACTGAAGTACAGACAGAGCACAGCAATGTCAGTTGGTGTCCTAGTGGGAGTGGAGCAGCAGTCCGAAAAGAGCTCTTCTCAGGGCCTTGTGGCTCCTTCCCCAACCCCCAGCCATCTGCTGGTGCTGCCTGTAACACTTTTGGGTAGGAGATAGTCAGACAGTGGTCCTTCTTTAGGGGTCCATATTGGGATGATAGGAATGGAGCTGGTGAAGGTATGGCTGAAAGGTAGGCGGGGTGGTGGGGCGTGGCATGGTGCAAGGTGCAGTTGGGGGTACCAGAGGGTGGGGTGGGGGGTAGCCTAGACTGGGGTCAGCTTAGTGTAAAACCATTCCTTTAGTTAAGTACAGTTGCCAACCCAAATAATTCTTTTTCTACTGATGATCTGCAAACTTTTTAATGACAACAAAACTTTTTTACTATGGTATTAACCTAGCCCTTTTCCAGGGTCTGGAAGAAGGGTTATGTTTACATTATGTGAAACATGTCAATAAAAAACATTTGGTTATTGTCAGTAAAAAATAAAATATTTTGGATTGGCAACCCTGGCTCTATCCACCTAGGTCCAGTGCTGTAGCAAGGCGGGGGTGGGGGGGGGGGGAGAGGCAAATGGGGTGACTGCCATGGGAGCTGAAGTAAAGGGGCACCAACAGGCATTGCCCAACTGGGGTGGGGCATGGGATGGAGCCATGAGTGCCTTGTTTGGAGGGGTGCAGGGACAGGGGAAGGGCAGCTCCCACCACTGCATGTACTCCTGGGCAAGCATGGGAGGGCATGTACCTCCCGGATATGTGCATGGGGTAAAGGCAGGCTGCCACTGCGGGCTTTGCCCTGGGCACCAAACTTTGTTTGCACAGCACTATCCAGCTATAGGGTATGCCATCGTGGAACAGCCCCCATGATCCCTCCTGTGTGAAGGTGTCACATTACAATAAATAAATCAAGTTTCACTGAGGCAGAGGTAAAACATGACTGTCTAGCTTTATTAAGGCATTTTCCTTGTAGTGTGGGAAAGCTGTTTCCTAGGGCTGTTTATGCATTTTACCAAGTGACTGCTTTATGGAAAATGGAACAGGCCTTGGAGACCTGGGTTCTGTTTCCAGCTTCTTCATAACTGCTGATTCTTTTAATCAGTGGAATGGAGAATCATGATCCATATTGCTCCCTGTCCTGGGCCCAATGTATCTTGAATTCTTTTATAGGCAGTGGGACCACTTCAAGAAGAGTAGTGGAGAATAACTACTCAGAACTAGCTGATTAGGGCACTTTTCTTGGAGGATGAGAAATATGGACTTGGATTTCCTATGGCATAGAACTTTAGGATTCTTGCAATCTGGGCAAGTTCCTAACAAGTAATTTGTAAAAGGAGCCACTTTTTTGAGAGAGAGAGAGAAGCTGCATCTGTTATTTTGGGCAGAGCCAGGTGGCATGTGCTAAGTGTGCACTAGCAATGCTTATTGGATTTCTTGGAGGTTTTGGACACAATAATGCCATTTCTGACTTGGGTGGAGGAGAAGCTCCACATTTTTTTCCTTCTCTGCCATGCTCAGAAGCAAAGCCTAAGGCACTGGTGAAAACTTAGGTACCTGAATTACCTGGTGGATAAATTGGGGATATTCTGTAGTGTTCTTTTGGAGTCAGGCAAAATTTAAGTGTTGAGGGTAATTACTATAGTGTGTTGCACAAACACTGACAATTCTTCAGAGAGATGGATTCCTGTTCACATTTTTAATAGTACCAGATTCTTTGCATAGAGCATCCAGAATATCTATTGAAATATGAAAAACAGTTTATACATCTGTAAGAACAGACCTGTCAATAACTTAGTAGCTTTTCTTGTCCATAGGATTTTATGGATAAAATGCTTTGTGTAGTAAAATGAAATGTATGAAAAATTAACTGATTATGTTTACTTGCAACTATCTAAATAAGAAAATTACCCTTATTCTGAAGACTTTCAACTGCAAAGAATTGTACAAAAATAAAATTATAATAAATGTTCCCCTCAAGTTTAAATCTACATTCAACAATAACAATTAACTACCATTGGATGTATATTATAATTAGATTTACACACTGAAAATATCTTCTGTAAATGCTTCTTCATGTATTGTTACATATTGCCATGCTCTTTAGATATTTATACATAGGGACCTACTTAAAGTGCATGGCTTGCTTGCAATGCACAATGCAGATTTCATTGTAGCCCCACCCCTCAGCACAGGCCCCATGCCTCAATGCTGATTGGTGGGAGCCCAGGGGGGAGGAGGGACGAGGGGGCAGTCAGCATCTTGATTGTTGGCTGTCCTTCTTGCAGCCTCACCCCTCATTACTGATTGGCAGAGAGGCCCCAGGGGGAGGAGGGATGAGGGGGTGGCTGCCATCTTGATTGTTGGCTACTCTTCGTGCTGCCCTATCCCTTATTGCTGATTGGCAGAAAGGCCCTGGAGCAGGGAGGAGGGCCATTGAGGCAGCTGCCATCTTTTCTGATGACTTCTGTGTTGCTCCACCCTCCAGTGTCCTCCCCTGTGGACCACTGGCTCCCACTGGGGAACCAGCTTTTTATTAATTTTTTTTTGTTGATATCATTTCACACATTTCACAGACCATCCTGAATTTTCCAATTTCTACAAAATCCATGAAACCACAAGTTAAGTAGATCCTTATTTATACACAGACTTTTGTATTCATGTGTTTTCAGTTACCAAGGGGAAAAAGCTAATTGAAATTCATTTCAGGACTGATTTTTCTTTCATTGTTTAGTAGAGTGGATTCTGTGCATTCTGCACTATTACAACAATATCTTGAGAATTTTGGGAAATTATATTCATCTCTCTTTGCATATTAATGAGAATTAATAAGATTTCCTTATTGCATGCAAACTCCCCATTTATGAGGTGCACCTCATAAATGGGGAGTTTGCATGCAATAAGGAGATATAATATCTATCAACAACAGAAGTATTTTCATGAAAAAGAATATATTTTCCCCCTGAAAATATTTCTGTTGTTGGGAAATAAGAACTTAATGTGTTAGGCTGAAATAAGGAGCCTTGGAGTCTAGTCAAGAGAGGCCAGAGGTGTTCACAGTTTACTTTTGAATGTGCTATTGTGTTTTGTGCCCCATTTCAGCAGCCACATGTTTAACTATAAGCATATCATCAATAGCCTTGTCCATATTCAGGAAGGCACTTCAGCATGCTCTAAGCATGTGCTTGAATCAGACTGATGATACTTGGCTGACTGTAGAGGACAATACTCACGTGCATATAGTTAACCACGTGATTAAGCACTTAGCTAAATTATGGCCTCAATAGGTGGCACAATTTATCTCTGAATCAATGTTGTGCCAATATTTAACTAATTTTGTAACACAGTGGGTTGATGAATTGACTCCTATGTATAATTTATTATAGTTTGTAATCATTTTAAAAGATGAGCAATAGTCCAAATATGTAGGACATTCTTTATTTTAAAGAGCAAGCTTATAACTCTGAAAGGGAAGAGGAAATATTGACTTCTCCCTCTCTGTACTATAGGCCTATTATTATCTTTATTTATTAATTAACTGAACTTATCAAACCAAACATTTAACACTTAAAGATCTATCCATTTCCTCACTATATACAGATATTTTTCTTCCATCAGCAATGCTCCCTTTACTCAGGTCAATGTCCCCAGGAATCTTGTATCTTCCCCTTCCCTATTTCCCCTTCTGTCTCTGAAACTTGATGTCAGTGTTACACTTTCTTGTTTGTTTATCTCTATATAATAATTCAGAAATCTCCATAATAAAAGTCTTCTACTCATCTCAGTTTTTAAATTTTAAAAATTCTAAGTTCCAAATGTGTTCTTAAATTGTAACTCATAGAATTTGCACTTTTGTTTAGTATTCAAAAAAAGTTTCTTAAACTTTGTGTTTTGGAGGAAGACGTTTCTTTTTTGCAAATTTCAAGAACTTCTACCACATTTCTAAATAAGCATCTTTTTCTCCCTCTTCTCCCCTGTAGAACACTGAATTGATTGGACATTACTAAAACTTTCCAATTTTAAACCAGTCTTTGATTTTAAGGGTGTCACTTCTCTTCCAATCTTTTTCAATCGAAGCTACAGGCCAGTTTAAAATCACATTTCTTCTTAAAATGCAACAGGATTGCCACCCCGCTCCCCCCATAATCCTGTGTCCCCAGACCTGCCCTCCCTTCCTAAGAAGTGTGCCAAGATATGAGCTGTGATATCCAACCTACCACTTCCTACCCCACTGGTCTGAGGACAGTAAGCTGCTGCTGCAGGGTCTGCAGCTCCATATTGCCTCACTTAGGGCTATGCTTCACAGATAGGAAGAAGAATGGATTTGGTCCTTAAATATTTTTCTTGTATTTAGTCCTATTAATTTTCTCCATGGCTATATTATTTATTGGCATTTGAGAAATGTTTAGCTTTGTTGTTAACTGCTGAAGTGACAGAGCAGCTCTGAATCCATGCCTTAGAATAAGGTTCCCAGTCTTGCATTTAATGCCTTTCTTTCTCAATAATTACCAGGAGTCAAAGGCTACAAGATAAATTGCATAGGAAAATCCCTTATATAAACATTTCCAGATCAATAAAGAACAAGCTTACATCAATGGCTAACATAACTAGGAGGTTGTTCCTAGAGAGACTTGTATGAGAGGCAATTTCTTTCCCTGAACAATAGCATGCTCTTGCTTGCTTGTGCTCTCTCTCTGAATACAGCAGTTCAAAAACATTGTGCTTTTAGTCTATATGGCCAGTTTAAAAAATGTTTTTAACACGTCTTCCAAAACTACATATCATAAGTACTGAATTACATTGATCTCTGGATGTTTTAAGATCACCCCAGCTGCAGGTAGAGTATTAAAAGTTAGACCTATTGTGTCTCTGTACATCTAAAAACATGGAGAGCTTGTATTTTTTACAAATACATTTGCATGTTTACTTAACTGATGACTACTTGTAAACTACAGCCAGTCATGCTTTGTTCTCTGAGCAGTCTGCTGTCCAAGATGGAATTTCATCATGTCAATCACTTTAACATAAGCAACTGATGAACACCTAGAGAAAAAATACATGCTCTCTAGAAAGTGGCAGCAAAAATTTGGAGTGATGAGTTGCCAGCAAAACAGAACAAAGCAAAAATCTTTATCCTCACACTTTTCTGAAGGTGTTTACTTTGTCCATGGAAAATTGCTTTGAGAATAGAGCCTCCAACTCTTCATTTTCATCATTTGCACTGAAGTGTGTTTAAATGCCAGGTGTATAATTTTCCTGACTTGGAAAGGCATTTACTGCAGACAGCTTTGTCTTCTGATGGGAAATCTGTTGTCCGGGATTGAGGCCACTATATCTAGGCATTCCAATTACTGTCTGTTTTAAAAGGCTGTGTTGGTATAACAATATCAACACACTGAACTCTGCAAGTGCAAAAATGGGTGGGGGAGGATATGATAGCACTATGTCTTGTTTAATTGTGAGTTCTTTTCTTTTACAGTTGGTTCAGCTGTTCATAGACAGGCTTCTGAGGGATCAACAATGATGATGTTTTGAATCAAAATGGTAATATTGTCAGGCAGGGCTTTTTTTAATACTACAGTGTACTTAAGCCTAGTCTCCAACTACTACAGTTCATGTATCCTCAGGGATGCTAGCTGACTATAATTATACTGGCTTGTCTAAGTCTAGAATGGCAGACCATTATTACAACGAGGAATTAAATAATTCTGTGTTCTGAGCACTCTGTTATAACCTTATTTCTCTAAATGTGTCAAGCACCACTGATTAAAAAGCCTTGCCAGGCACTTATGTTAGAGGTTGATTTTTAATAAATCATTGCTGTTAATGTCTAATCAATAAGAATTCTGTAGAGATGCATAATTAATAGAGCAGCAATCAGCCAAAGGAATGAGAGATCTTAGACAGAGTGCTGGCCTTGCACAGCCCATTCCCCTTTGTGTCATGTATCCAGATTTGTTTATGTAATACGTTAAAAAATGCACTGCAGCTGCTGATAACCTATGTCTGTTGGTGTTCACATGCTGAAGGAACTAACAAAGCATTGGGAGAGATTGTGGTGCCCCTTTACCTTTCTACTATCAGTTGCTGTTTGCAAGGATGGAAACCATTTTCTTATTGTTGCAGCAGTGTGTTCAAATAAGAAATGCATGTACCCTCTCATGCAGACTTTACTTGTGTTTGTTCTTCTTGACTCTCTCCCCCTTTTTCCAAAATGGGTCAGTCAGACTGACAACATACTACTGTGAGTATGTGTAGGGAAAGGAAGACAAGGAACCTTAAGTTTTAATATATAGTTAGAACTTGAAATCATTTGATCCTTTCAATTTAGATAGCAGACAAAGTTATTTGAAAATGACCCTGCAACAGAACCTGCTGTAAACCTCTCTCAAAAACACGTGAAATGCAAGATTATACTATGATAGGTGCAAGTTTCACTAGGGGAGACAAATAATATTTAGCCAAAGAAAAATTTAAAAAATGGTAATTTAACCAGAAAGAATCTATTGAATGAAATTCTCAGGTTTGAATATCAAATGCCTTTGTAAACAGTAAGAGCATTAGGGCCTAAGCAGGAGTCTTTGACCCAGGTACCTCTTTTCATGCTATTGGCATGTAATCTTTAATTTCAGCATCTAACTGCTTGCTAGCTTTGGAACATGCTTCCTCTGCCTTACCCCTCACCTCCCCACTCTCTCTTTAGGGAGGCTCACTATTGCATTTAGTATTTACAGTTTAAAAAGTTACTGCAAAGAGCGAGGCACAATAATGTGGAGTAAGGTCATTCCATTTCTTTTCTTTGGTAGCTGGTTTGTTATTGGTCTGCAGTTCTGATGAAGCAGTTGTGATTGCTGTTTTGCCTCTCTTTTTTACCACTTTTATTAGTTTTTTGACAGTCTCCTACATGTAGGACCTGATGACTCCCAAGTATTTACTGCCACCATGGACACCTCCTTCTACTTATATCAGTGCCTCTTTTATGCATTAAGGGCACGTTCACACACGCAAGCATGTGCGCTTGCAGCAGCTCAAATAGAATCAGTGCAAATTTGAGCCAGGGCTTTTAGCTTCAGTGCACGTGCTCGGACATGCACTTTGGTGTGGAGCAAATTGTGGCACTTGGGGCAAAATAACCCTGCCTGGCTCCTCCCAGATCTGCAGCCAGGGGGAGCTACAGCTTGGGGCCAGCACCTGTGCTCTCCCCAGCAGTATAAAAGCTGCTCTGTCCTGGCCTCAGCAGTATAAAAAGCCACCCTGGCAAGTAGCTCATGGCTACTAGCTCTCAGGAGCTTCTGGGGCCCAACCAATTGGTACCTGGGAACACTACCCCTTGTGTCAGAAGGACTTCTGAAGCAGCCCTGAGAGTTCCCTGCACCCTTTACCCACTGCAGCTGTCTGGTAGTGGAGGCTGCTGCCTGGCTGTGACCTGCTGCGCACCTGCTAGACCCGGATGGGGACTGCACAGCCAGTAGAGGCATCTGCCCCTCTGGGCCAGCTGCCAGTGGGATGTGGTTGCAGGGTTGGCCCCTGTGCGGTGCTACTGCCATGTGTGCCCCCTGCCTGGCCATCTGGACAGCTATTGCAAAGAAGATGTTCCGGGAGTGGTGGCCTGCTTTGAACTGTCAAAGCATGTCCTCCTGGCCCCATTTGGCCAGGAGGTCAGCCACAGCCAGCTGAGTCCAAGGTGTCAGCTCTGAGAAGGCAGGGTTGTGCCACTGACCTCCCTAGAAGGAATTCTGGTGTTCCCTATTGGAAAACTGAAAAATCCCTGATAAAAAAAATCCCAAAGTCACTCTGTAAAATACCCTGAAATCCATGTTCCTCCACAAGTAAAACAAAAGACCACTATAAAGAGAGAGAGAGAGTGAGACAGAGACAGTGATCAGTTGGACAATGTTTTATTGATCTATCTTACAGTGTTAAAACAAGTCTCTTATCATAATAATAAAGTGATCTGCAACACGTTTCATGAATACATAGTTTTCTGCCCTCCCACAGGGTTAGAGCCCCCACACAAGGGGTTCATCCCCCAAAAGGGGATTCAGCCCCTACACAAGGGGTTCAGCTCCCACACAAGGGTTTCAGCCACCCAAGAGAGGGTTCAGCCCCCACCCAAGGGATACGGCCCCCCAACAGGGGGTTGAACCCCCACACAAAAGGTTCAGCCTCCTCAACAGGGGATTCAGCCCCCACACAAGGATTTCAGCCCCCCAACAGGGGATTTGGCAAATACACAAAAGGTTTGGCCCCCCAACAGGGAGTTCAGCCCCTACACAAAGGGTTTGGACCCCCAATGGGGGGGTTCAGCCCCCAGACAAGGTGTACATCCCCCCAACAGGGGCCAAATGGCCCCTGCAGGGGCTACCACTCCCCCTGCAAGGCCCATATGCCCCCCCAACCCCCAATTCCTGCCCCACCTGGCCCCATCCCCCACCAGCTGCTGCAGCCCCCCCAATGGCTGCCCCACCCAGTCCCACCCCCCAAATTGCACCCCCAGGCCCCCATGGCTACCCCTACAACCCCAAACACTGTCACTTTAAAAAAACCCCAGAAAAAACCCCAGAAAAAAGATGGAAAAAAAAGCCTCTGCTTACCTTAAAAGCAGGGGTGTGTGTGTGGGGGGGAGGGGGCTTCAGGGCCTCCTGGCAGAGTCCCCCAGGCAGCACAGGACAGAAGAGGGGCAGGAGGGCCCAGGCTGGGGTCACTGGGGCTGTGAGCCTGCCCCGCTCTGTGTGGGTGGGGCCCCAGTCAGTGAGATGGCAGCTGAACTGCAGGTAAGTGCAGGGTTTTTTGTTTTTTTGTTTTTTGTTTTTAAACTATGGGGTGGAGGTGAGGGATCGGGGGGGTTGAGGGGATGGGGCTGGCCAAGGCAGGGGTTGGGGGCCTTGGGGGGGCTGGCAGGGGGAGGGGCCAGCCACAGCAGGGTTTGGGGGCTTCAGGGGGGCTGGAGGGGAGAGGGGCCAGCCACGGCAGGGGTCGGGGCCTTGGTGGAGCTGGTGGAGGGAGGGGCCAGCCACAGCAGGGTTCAGGGGTCTCGGGGGGGGTGCTGGGGGGAGGGGCCATTCAGGACAGGGGTCGGGGGTCTTGGGGGGGGTGACGTGGGGTCGAGACCCCTGACCCCTGCTGTGGCTGGCCAGGGTTGAGTGGCTGGGGGAGTGAGTGGGGCCATCAGGGGTCCCCCCCAAGGTCCCGTTCCCCCTCTTCCAGCCCCCTGACCCCTTACTCACTGGCACTGGAGCCCTGGTGCTGAAACATGAGGCCTGGCCGGCCATGTGTTTCAGCACCAGGGTGAGGGGTCAACCATAGAGATGCTGTGGCAGCCAGAGCGTCTCCATGGAGGACCCAGCCTCCAGTTGCCTCAGGGCATGGTCCGGGACTGTGCCCTGCCCTGCTTTTTTAAATTTCATTTTTTTAGACCCCTGGATATCCAGGGGTCTAATTTTCTCCCTGAGCTGCAAACCTGCAGCATGGGGAACATTTTTTTGTTCCCGCATGTGCCTTGTGCCTCTTGCCCTGCCTCAAAGGGGTTTGAGGTGGAGCAAGAGGCATGTGCCTGCTCATCTGGATGCGCCCTAAGAGTTTTCTCTGATTTTCAAGGTTGGTAAGCTTTTTACAAAGGTGATTGGTGTAAAGCCGTGTAAGAAGCATGATATCTAGATACAGTAGATAAATTCAAACCACTCCAACAGCTACAATTGTAAAATCCCTTTGATGGGATTCAATCCTCCATTGATAGCAGATGCCAGGGTATTCATCAACTGGCTTTATACTGTAAGCAGTGGCAAACCACATACACACAGAACAAAGAAAACTGAAGTCACAATTACTTCTCTTAAAATCATAAAAGCAAAGAAATCAAAGTTTAATGAGTAATGATATATAAGGTACCATAAGGTGAAATATAAGGTGATTCTAGGTGCTGATAGATAAAGTTAGTGAGTGGAGAAGGGAGAAACTCTGCAGGATTGAGCTCTGAACTTATAGTGAATCATCCATGTTATTTACTACTGAATTGAATTTCAGGTTGCTTTTCAGAAAATATGGATAAAATTGAGGGAGATATCCATAGGTAATGAAATGTACTCTGTCACTGGTCTGAATCTGATCCCATTCAGGAGTGACTCAAATTTATCATCACCTGATGCCTTTTCAAGGAATCTAACTGAAATGAAAACTTATTAAACATGTACATGCTTCACAAAAAATCACTTTCAAACTTTAAATAGTCTTACAGTAAAAGACATAGATTGTAGACTAAGGGAATTAGAAGTTACTCCATTTGTTTATAGCCTGAGTGTTTAAGGATTAAATGAACATGAAAGAATTTATTCTTCTTTCACCTGGAAAACTAGTTCAGGCATGAACACGTATATTTATATGTCAGTAGATATAAATATATGTGTCTGCATAAATGGCTAAAATCATTTATAAATGACTAAAGCCATGGTGGCTTGGTTTGGTATATAAAGATATATAGTAGTAGTGATTTATGTTGGGGCCTCACAGAGGTTTTGCCACCTGGGGTGATATGACTCTGCTCGCTATGGCTTATTCCCACAAAACATGCCATAGCAATGCCATAACCTTCAAATACTTGTATAGTTATTTATTCATGGATGTAACTTTACCTTCATTTTAAGGAGTGGTAGGACTTGTTGACTTGAAAGGAAAGTGAATAGGATGAACATTGTGAGTTTTTTGCAAGGTTCAACCTTGGGATTGCTGTATAGTGGCCATTTTGAAAAGTTGTGTGTGTTGCACATTGGTCATTTTTTCAGGTTTCCATGTGCCGTTTTTAAGGTCACAAGTATCTAAAATGCTTTTTTTCTGAAACCAGTGCAGTCTGTTAACAATCTCTGATGTGTGTTATATTTTGTTTATTAATTACCCAGGATAAGACAGTATTCCAGGTGGACTCTGCCATACAGAGAATGTAACCTCTATGGTCTATGATATGGTGCCTCTGCACTGATCCTTTTTTGCTATCATATCACATTGTAAGCCCATATTTGATTTTCTATCCCCATCACCTCTAGGTCTTTTGTTATTGCTTTCCTTGTCACCAGTTCAACTCTCTAAATTAAATATTTTTGCTTTAGGTTATTTTTTTCCCAGTTGGATTATTATCTTGCATTTTTCTTGGTTGAATTTCATTTTGTCAACTGTCTAATATTGTCTGGCCAGTCCCCCCCTGGGATTTGCCACCAGATGCATAGATGGTGCAGCTGGTGTGCATCAGCAAGTGACAGGTGCTGATCAACAAACCTGTCTCCCCTTGGGAAGCCCCAATGACTCTGGGCAGAGGATGGGATAGTAGAAACCCCTGGGTGGAGGAAATGTTCCTAGAAAGCAGATGAACCAGAATCCTGTTGGCCAACAGTACCTACACTATTGGGACCACACCCATCCAGAAAAGGTTCAGTTGTGGATGCGATAAGGTGGGCGCTTTTTTCAACTCAGAGCGGTGTTCTGGCTAAAAGCTGCAGTCAGCCTATGCCAATAGTCTTCAACTTCATCTTGCCATTGGAGTTATATAGTCCCTGCTGAAAGAGAAGGTGGAGGACCCTTGGCAACTACTTCCATTTAAGTGTATGCATTGAAAGTCTGTGCTTGATGGTTGCTTGTCCTGGTGGGGAAGGATGCAAGCATTTGGCAGCAGCTCAGATGTTTAAGCAGCCTTTTTTAAGGGTGGCCTGCTTGCTCCAATCTGGGCAAGGACCTATAAAAGGTGGGCTAAAAAAGTAACCTTCATCTGATCAGTGTACCTATAACCACTGCAGAAAGGATTGCTGCTTTTGCTTCGGGTTTTTTTTCCCACACCACTGCTAAGCACCACTGACTGACTGGCTTGGTCGCAACCCCCTTTAATCAGTCAAGATGTTGGATGGCCATTATTCATTATTCAACTGTCTATGATTTCTAAACCTCTCTACTGTTTGGAGCTTCTCCCAACTGATCTATGTGCTCAAATAATTAATAACATTGATCCAGTGATTGGTTTCAGCATAGCTCTCTCATTTGCCTTTCACTACTCTGTTTTATGGTTCTTAGGCACATGCACACATGCATGCGATGCAGTGCCGGGTGCTCTTAAAGGCGCCTGGCCCTGCTTCGCATGCATTTGTATAAAAATGGTGGTGATGTAGTTTTGAATTAAAACACATTAGTTGGCATGCTCCGCCAATGATCTGCTCCGATGCATTGGATTTCCGGCATGTCAGAGCAGACACAAGTATGTGTATAAATGCCCTTTATAGCTAGTGAATTAATCTTTCAAACAGAGATTTGAGAATTTTCAACCCTCCTCATACCCTGTTTATATCAAATACTTTAGTAGAAAGTGCATAAGTGCTTTAAATTAGTGTTCAAATTCCCATTGGTGTCAATGGACCAGATTCTACTTCTTGCTCAACAGTTGCAGAAGTTGTATGATCCAGCCGGTTCAATAATATTTTCAGAAAACCATGAATAGGCTGATTCCATTACATGGGAAAATAAGAATTCCTGTGGGAAGGGTGAGGCAGTTAGGCTGAGGTAAAAGTAGAGGCAGGGTTGGATGCAGCAGCTGTGTGCATCCAGTAGCAATTGATCTTCTCACCTTGCACTCACCTGAGAAAGAATGTAGTAATGGTAAGGGCCACTGAATCCTCAGGACTCTGAAATCTAGTGATTACCTTAGCTGTGTGATCTAAGGAGTCTGACTATTTGGTTCTGGTGAAAAGCCTGGATTTAATTGTGGGAGAAGAATCCAGATCTGAATATACTGCTTTACTTTCATTTGCTTCATTTGCAATACAATTGAAGGGGAAAGTGGCAAATTCTTCCATGATTCCTCCCCACCCTAACCCCTTCCCTGTTTAATCAATGTAACTCATTTCTGTTGTCTTATGTTGCTTATGGATTGGTTTATGATGACCTACAGTAATTTAAGATCTTAGAACTGTGAAATAACTGCTAAACTGTGTCCAGGGAAGCTGATCACCTCTGGAAAGAATGAGGTAATATCACTGTACTTTTTATATTTTCTCTTAAAACATAAAACAAAACAATTTTTCAAGTAGACTGATAAAGATATTGAAGGACGTTACTAAGTTATTGTGGCAAGGAATATCAATGTTTAAAGAAAAGAGCGGTAAGTAATCTGCTGAAAAGAAAATAGATGGAGTTTCATGTAACCAGAAAGTTCTAAACGAGGGAGAGAAAAGTTCATAAGACACTGGGATAACTATTTTCCCCCTAATGATCACCAAGGATCTGGGTTTTCTGTTCGCTGTGGAAAAACATGGTAAAACCTTTTTTTTTCTTAAGGTAGAAAATGTGGGACACCACAGGTTTCCCCTTGAAGGTGACAGAGTTCCAGCCTGCAAGGGGCTGGGGGGAGCAGGAGGAGGGTGGTCAGGCAGGGGGTGCCACATGCATGTGTGCACACATGTATGCACGGGGGGCTCCACTCCATTCTGGCTGCAGCAGCTGCCATATCTCACCATCTGAGGCTCTGGCACTGCTGTGGGGACAGGTGGTCTTGGACCTGGGTCCCTGGTCCTATAGCTCTGGCAGTTGGGGGCTCACCCTGGCAACTGGGGGCCCACTCTAGCAGGACTGGGAGGGCCCAGGGGGCTGTAGGGCTGTGGCTTGGGAGTGGGGGGCAATGGCACAGGCAGGGCACTTGCATAGTAGTGGTGCTCAGTGGTGCTCAGCACCACAAACCAATGTGGGGATGGGGGGGGGGGGGGGGAAGCCATAGCTGGACCTGTATCCTGGTGGACAAAAGGGGCAGGGGGAGCTCTAATTTTCCATGATAAGCCCAAGATCAAATGCCAAAATGTATACATATTTAGAATTTATTTTATTAGAGTGATTAAGGCACTGGTAGGCTTCCAAATTGGTTTAAAATTATAAATATATCAATAAAACATTGTGTTCAACTGATATGTATACCTATATATGGGTGTTTCACTTTAATCATGGAAAAACACAGATTTGGTAGTTTTTTTAATCAGAGAATTTGTGATTTTTAAACAGAAGGCCAGGATCCCTGATAATCACACGTTACAAAGAGCAAATTATCAAAATGGCAAACACAAAACATTTTTGCTTCCCAATTCAAATTATGTATTGGGTCAGAAGGTGACTACTTTTCATTGGTAACACAACTGATTTTATTAGATGAAATCATTAATGCATAAGCTAAATGAAACGGCTGTATGCTATACTATGTTAAATGTGTAATGTCTATATAAATATCAGTTCTAGATAACATTTGTTTTACACATGCTATGACATGAAACAACCACTTTGAAGAAGTGTATTACAAACAAGAACGTAGTCTTTTTTTACTTCCCCTGCCTTGGCAAAAGATAATGACAAAAATCCACTTCTTCCTTCAGATGCTACCCACCTCACTTTTCTGCCATGCCTTGATGTAATAGTTTGGGATGTTAATCATGTGGGAAGCTGCCCATTTTGATCCCCAAAGTTTAGGGGGATATCTGCAGCTCTGTTCCACCCCTACACTGTGGCCCAAGCCTCATAGATGGCATCCCAAGCAACTAACTCAGCCATACCTTTCACCCCATTAGCTGTGATCCCCTTTTTTGGACCTTCAGCTCCCCCTTAGTCCCTGGCCTTGTCTCAGGCCAGTTGGGATCCCGAGCCTCTTGCACTCTGGGCATTCCTTGTGGTGGGCCCCTTGGCCCTTCGACCCTCCTCTGGGTCCTGGCCCCAGCATGGACCAGTCTAGGTCCTTTGGGTCTGGCCTAAGCTGTATGCCTGCTCACAGGGTTTGGGGGTCCCCCATTCCCACCTTAGGTGCTTTGCAAAGTGTGCCTGACCCCACAGGATCACTCACCCTAGCAGGCTTAGGCATTTCAAGAAGCTTACCTGGCTTTTGCCTGCATCAAATAACCTACCTGAAGGTAGTGGCTGAGGTTAAGGTGCCCCGACCCACCTTACACTGGGGAGATGATCACTCCTGGCATTTACATGGGGACTACCATGCCACCAGCAGCCCTACCAGGCTTTCCTACTCTGGCAGGGTGCAGTTTTAGGTCATGCTCAGGATGAATGAGGCCTCCAAGGCATCCCCATAGCCTCACCCATACCTCCAAGTATTCCTTGCAGAGCTCAGCAGAGAGGTGTTTCTCCTCTGCTGGCTGATCATGAACTACCCTCAGATTAGGGAGCTGGGCCTTAAAATGGCCATCCTAATCAGGCATCTGCCCCTCCCTGGCCCAGTTCTTAAAGTGGAAGAAACTACCAGTTCCTGCCACACACCGGTACAAATTTAGAAAAATATTAGATAATGTTGAATCTGATTTTTTTGCTAAAAAAGCTTGGAGAAAAGACTGAGTTCTAGTTGTTTAATTTTTTAGTGTAATCTTCTGTGTACAATAGAAAGCATTTTAGTTAGGATGCACTTATCTTGGTAGGCCATACTGTCTTCTGTGAAGGCCACTTCATAGCCCCAGTACTAATTTTTACTCTACCCATATCCCTTTACAGGATTCTGCAGAATGATGATCTGAATTAGGGCATAGTGCAGCAGAGCTCCCCTATCATCATCTATGATATGAATTTGAACTATTTGCACCTGGGCAGGGTACTGAGGTATGGGGAGTCCTTGCTGGCTTGCAGAGACTGTCCGCTCTCTCCAAAAATACCTTAAACAGATATACTGAAGTTGTATAGTTTTACAACTTCAAAAATAGCATAAAACTTCAGTGTAAGTGTTATTTGAAGGGGACACAGTATTAGCTTTCCAATGTGAGGATTGGAAGGATATAGTTTTGGCTCAATGAGCCATCAGTAAGTCCAAAATTCTGGGTTTACTTTGGATCAGTGGTTTGCATGTGCATTTGTATGTTGTGCCACTTTCTACTTGCCAGTTTTATCCTTTAGCAGGAAGAATGTTAGATCCTGGCATTCAAGTGTTGGATTTGTAAATGTTATTACCCTCCAGGTTTACAAGGGTAGCCCTGGTAGGCAGACTGGAGTGGTTGTTCAGTGTGCATGAATGATCTTGGTCACATGGAAAGCTATATCCTTGACCGAAAAGAAATCTGGCTCATTTTATTTAAGTCTTAGCAGTTGGTGACAGTGGTCATGGAACTTATGAACACAAGGAAATGCAGAATTCAGACTGAAATGTTATCCTTAATAACTATTCTCCAACCATTTGGGTTGGTCTAATAAAAGATATCAAATTCACCCAGGGAACCTTGTCTGCCTATGTCCTTAGACCAACACGGCTACAACCTAAACCCCTGCAACATGGAAGATATCGAATTCAGCCATCTGAAATGGAAACTGTACAACATGAAAAAGAAAGAAGCTAGACTCAACAGCGACATATATTTTCTAAGCCTTTGCAAGAAACACAACTTCATTCCCCGAGGACTAAACATCTACAATCCCCTGACTACTACACACAACTCCAAATATGCTGCACAGCTATGCAGAAGAACTTCAGAGAAAATTAGAAATCATCTACTTCACCTACTCTACTCCAAAAGAGACCAACTCAGGAAGGAAATCGTCATACACTACAACAACTTAAAAGATAGAAATCCATACATGTTCCCTGACAATATACAGCGGATACAAAGAGACTACGAAAAACTTTCTACAGCATTCATCCTACATAAAAAGAAGAAATGGAACAAATTACTCCAAGAACAAGCTCCCCAGCCACAAAATAACCATCAAAGGAACAACACCAACACCTTATGACCTTCCAACCTCAGACTTGATGAAACTGCAAGCAGCAACCAACCCACAAATATTATCAATCTCTCCACACACACGCTTACCAAAACTGAAAAATCTGTCCTTTCTAAAGGCCTAAATTTCTGTCCAGAAAAATACCCTAATAAAATACTTCAGTGTGGAGAACTAGAAGAAGTCTTCTGATGCCTGCGCCTCAAAGAATATTTCCACGACCAAACTGAACCCACTCCCAACAACAACTCATCCTCTGACAACATTCAAGAAAAGATCAATACCAAAAAACCCAAAAAACCATCAGACTGGACACCTCACAGTGGACGAAACCCTAACCTTGACCGCTACATTGACTGCTTCAGGGACAGAATGAACAATGAAATAATCAGCAACACGTGCCACCACAACAACCTCTCTCTACCAGAGAAAAAGGCCATAGAATCTCTAAGATGTAACCACCAAATAGTAATAAAACCAGCAGATAAAGGAGGAGACATAGTCATCCTAAACCGTGAGGATTACATAAAGGAAGCCAACAGACAGCTTTCTGACACCACCTACTACAAAGAACTACAAGAAGATCCTACTCCCCTTTTCACCAAAAAACTCAACAATACCATCAAATCATTTCCACCAAGATTACAAGAAAAACTACAGACCTTGATCCCCCCGCTACCTAACCCAGGGACTTTTTACATGCTCCCTAAAATCCACAAACAAGGGAATCCTGGCAGACCTATCATATCCAACCATGGGACCCTAACTGAGGAAATATCAGGTTTTGTTGAATCCATCCTAAAACCGCTTGTCACCCACAGAGCAAGTTTTGTCCAAGACACCACAGACTTGCTACGGAAACTTAAAAACATAGACCACCTTCCCAGCAACACACTCCTAGCCACCATGGACGTTACCAGCCTATACACCAACATCCCACACCAGGATGGCATCCATGCCTGCCTTACATATCTACAGGAACAAGATTACAACCCAGAATACAGACCCAAAGATATCACTGAGCTTATACACTTCATCCTCACACACAACAATTTCACTTTTAATAATCATCACTTCCTTCAGATGATGGGAACAGCTATGGGCACTAAAATGGCCCCACAGTATGCCAACCTTTTTATGAGCCACCTGGAAGAAGACTTCCTCAAGAACTGCACCATCAAACCCTTGCTGTACTTACGATGTATCGATGACATCTTCATCATTTGGAGTGAGAACCTGGAATCTCTGATTGAGTTCCACCAGAAATTCAACAATCACCATCCCTCCATCCGACTTTCTTTAGAATACTCCAGCACCAACATCCCCTTTTTAGACACAAGGATCAGTATCCAGAAGGGTAAAATACAGACCACAGTATACAAGAAACCCACAGACCAACATACATATCTGCACAGAACCAGCAGTCACCCAAAACACACCAAAAAAGCTGTGATATACAGCCAAGCCCTCAGATACCACCGCATCTGTACTGAAGAGAACACCCGGGATTGCCACCTCACCAATCTTAAAAAGGCTTTCACCCAACAAGGACACTCCTCCAGAGAGGTAGATCGCATGTTTGAAAGAGCCACCTGGATACCACGTGAAGAACTGCTGCAGTACAGAAGAAAACCCCCCACAAATCGCATACTGCTGGTTATGACCTATCACCCCTCCCTTGAACCTGTAGGGAAAATCCTCAAAAAATTGCAACCCGTATTAGAAAAAGACCCTATTCTTAAAAAGATCTTCCCAGAGCCACCCATCCTAGCCTTCAGACAAGCACCAAACCTCGCCAACCTCATCACCAGAAGCAAACTTCCTCAAGCCCAGAACACACCAGAATGATCCAGACTGTGCCATGACAAGAAATGCAAAACCTGCCAGCACGTCTCCACCACCCCCACTATTACTACACCCCACAACAGAGCCATCAGCATCCCAGGATCTTACAGCTGCACCTCCAAGAATGTAGTATACCTCATCCAATGCACCAAATGCCCTGATGGAAGATATGTAGGAGAGACCAGACAACAACTGCGCACCAGAATGAACGCACACCAGAAATCCATCAAAGACAGAAACACCCAATTACCGGTGGGGGCACATTTCTCACAGGAGGGCCACTCTCTCTCCAATCTCTCAGTCCTGATCCTCAAGGGAAACTTACACAGCACTTCCCAGAGACGAGCCTATGAGCTCCATTTCATCAACCTCCTGGATACTAGAGATCAGGGACTAAACACAGACATTGGATTTTTGATACATTATAATCTGCCTGGCAACTGACTCCCCAGCCCAGCCCCTGGCTTCTTTACTTTTCATTCCATCCAGGAAGAGCACACACCAACTGCTGCAGCTTCCTTAGCCTGACAAAGGGTTTTTGAACCTGAAAGCTTGCTTAATAACTATTCTCCAACCATTTGGGTTGGTCTAATAAAAGATATCAAATTCACCCAAGGAATTGTCATCCTTAAATTTAGCTCTTTTGCCTTAACTTGCAGAATTCTACCCTGTGTTGTGGAAATGAGGGACTGTGCTACTAGAATAAGTTGATAAATTTAGATCTAAAATTGAAATCCTCCAGAATATCTCATTCCTTCATTTCCTAGAAAGATGATGTGTAGAGTAGCTATCTATATACATCACTTTATTGACAAATTAATGGGGACAAAAGGAATTGGTTTTAAAAATCCACTTATTTCATATTAGCAATAGACTGCAAATTCATTAGATAAGCATAGCTCTTCAAACATTAAAATGTTATGCCTGACTGTCAAAACTGGTTTGTCTGCATAATCTTTCATGTAATAGCCTTTTTTTTTAATCAAGTGGATGCAGTTATAAAGGGCATGGTGATGTTAAGATAGTCTTGTTTTCAGTAAGCTTTTGCCTATGCAGTACTACTTGCAGTGTTGGGATCTTAACTGCCATCAAAGATAGAAAATATTGTAATTGCTTCTACTATAGACAATGAGATGGCTGTTTAAGAAGAACATTACATTTCTGTGATATTTTAAGTGGGGGCATCTGTGAATGCATAAGCAATAATAACTGCTAACAGAATAGGGCAGTCATAACAAAAAAAAAAAGGGAAGGCAGCCAAAGAAATGGAAAAGCGCCTGCAAGGAAGGTATCAAAAGGCAATGCTGTAAGAAATTCCACCCCACCTTACCATCCTCCAGAAAAAAAACAAAAACAAATGAGAGAGTCTGTCTTTCTCAGTAAACTTGCTGCCAGACTTAACACATGAAATGTCACACTTCATTGTCTCCATGGCATGAGCAGCATTTCAACTAAGTTGTCACTGTTCATTCTGAGGAGGCCTTTCTACAGCTCCAACTCATTCCAGTTTCAAATTGCATTATAAAGACACTAGGAGTAGTGGTTAAATAAATTGATATAAAATGTCAGAAAGCCTGATTCTCTCTTAAGAGTGGTCACTAATGATTATTGGTTAGTAATTTAAAAAGACTTTGTTTAAATCTAATTTAAATTGTACAGATAATTATAAATGCCACAAAATATTCTTGGCACCTTTGCAGTTGAGCAATTATATTTACCTGTGTCCGTTCTGAAGAAAAAACTGCTGCTAAGTGGGGGTGAATTTTTTGGAGTGCATCTTACAACATATTTCTGTTATGTTAAGAACAAGGCTTGCAATTTCCTTTCATTTTTTTAATAGTATTAGAAAGCTTTGTGTTTCCAGTGTTTAGGAAAGACCTTAATCATTATAAATCAGGCTTACTAGCTGTTTTGATGTTTTCTTTGAGCACTTTTTAATAGAAGGAAAATTATAAAATTATTAATTTCACAAAAATAAAATAATTATAGACTGTAACATTAAAATAGCTGACTACTTTCATGTTAACAGAAAGCAAGTCATAACAAAGATCTATAACTATAAAAATAATAAATAATACATTTAGTAGACTATAAATGTAGAATTAATGACAAATTTACATCTCCATGAAAAGCAACTTTTACTGTGGCAGTGCCACTAATTTCTATTTAATTGCTTGTCTATTTTCTCCTCTGTGCTACATACATGTTTGTGTCTGTGTGTGTCATCTTGGACTGATATGCAAAGTAAGAGGATGCTGTGAGATATATGACAGTGATGTATGCTGTAATACAGCTACAGTTCTTTGTAGGGGACTTCCTGTCTTTTAAAGAAACATCCCAAACTGTTCCCAGTGTATTGAACCAGAGTTTCAGTGGTGTGCATATGACTACTGAGCTTAACAACATTATCTTGATTTGCACTGGCAGAAGATCTGGCTTACTGAACGTAATTCTGCCTGAGCTAGATGATGACTACTTTTAAACAACTGATTTTTGTCAGTCTTTTGAGCAGCTCCACTGAACCCATCTTGTGTACTTTTCAATGTGAATATATGAAATCTAAGGGAAGGGGAGGGGGAAGCTGCAATCATTTTGGGGTGCAGGCATACCAATACATACCATACAGCTTCTTATGGTACAGCATACCATACAGCTTCCAAAAGTGAGGCAGCTGTAGGAGCTATTGCCAAAATAGAATTTGGAGGGCCTTTGTATTTATGCATGCATTTTAAAAAGGTTGAAGATGAGATCCTAGCTGTTTTACATAGAAAAAAATAATCATGTAGGCACCATTTCAGGAACAAATTGAGGTGCATTATAAAGTTAAGCATATGCTTAAATGTTTAAGTCCTCCAGATTTTTCCCCTCACATTAATATGCATCTTGGCATGTCTATAATATAATTACACAATTAATTCACACCAAAAGCTTGCATTGCTTACAAAGTATTCTTACTTTTAAGGAAATAGAAAAACTCTGTTCCTCACTCTTGTCTATTTCCACAAAAAATCTAGGACATAATTCTGTTTCACTTAGTGGATGACCAAAGTGCATGTGTAGAGGTGGTAATGGGTTTTTAGTTGGGTAACTTGGGGTTAGATTTAATTTGTACTTTGATCATCCAATAGCTGACATGGAATTTTGCTTCTACATTATAAAACTAGTCCTGGTGGTCGGTATTCTACAAAAGTATCCATTCTGGGTTGGGTTTTTTTGGTATTTTGAGCTTTAAGTCATTCTTGCTTTAATAGTTTTACTGTATTGTCAATGTAGGCAATTATATTGGCAGAAATTGTGGGCTGTCTTCCTCCTACATTTACCAAGTAAATATCCTTTGGACACCTCACTGTGATGCCCCCTGATGGTCATGCCCATTGTGGTATATTTTCCTCAGAATATTACCTTCCCAGCTCATGCTGCAGTTAAGAAAATGCCTATGCAATGCCAGCTGAAAGTAGTTCTCTGAACAGAAGGCAGTTCATAAGATCTTCACTGCATGCAGGTGTTTCAGTGCTTACTGAGGGTACAGAAAGTGTTATTGGAGACCAACAAGAATTTTGTTGTAAATAACCTGTGGGATACAACATGTTAGTAGCTGGCATATTTACTACTACTAAAGCTGTTGATAAACAGTGTTTGCAGTATGTTTTAAGGTAGTGTTTGAATCTTAGCACTGGTTTTTTATTACTTCCCCAATAGAAATCATAGAGAAATACATCTAGAAGCAACCTCCTGAGGTCATCTAATCCTGCCAAAGGCAGGATCACCCCTAACCAAATCATCCTATACAATCTATAATCTAAACTCTATATAAGAATATTGTCAACCCTGATGCAACACAAGGCATTCATTACACCTTTACCTTCCACAGGGAAACCAAAGCAGCCAATGTTCTGCTTCTATAATAGGTTCTTAATATACACTCTAGAGATCCCAAGAAGAGAGCCAATCCCTGCATTAGAAAGGCAACTCCCCCCCACCCCCCCCCCCCAGTCCATACTAACTGACCATGGGGTAAAATTCCTTCCTGATCTCAAATGTGGCTATTGATTTGACCTTGAAGGCTAAGGACAGACATTCAAAAAACCTGAGCCTGAATTGATTCAATCTTTACAGGTTAGTCTAATCTGCCTAGGATGAACTGGTTTGTCGGTTCACAGACATTGCCTCTGGACTGAGGAAATGCAGGCAGATACTTGCAGTGGCTCAGGCTAGAAGCTGAGAGGTGCTAGAGCAGCCCTCCCTTCCCTTCCACAGGACTAAGCTGAGGGGAGACGGTGTGGCCAGGCCCCAGCAGGATGCTTTTATTAGGGAGAGGATTAAACCCCCACCATGCCTGCACAGTCTCTGGGTTTTTCCCAGCTCGCTGCTCAAGGGGCAGGAGTGCTGCCTGCCCCCAGCCCCTGGCTAGCACTCTGAGGCAAAGCCGGGGTGTGGAGTCCACACATCCGTTGATGATACTGAGCTTTTCAATTTCCTTTTCCCTGCAGCAAACCTGACAGGTGCGGAAGCCAGCAGGGAGGTGATAAGCGCATTTAATAGCCCATCAAGAAAACAAAAGCCTCTCTCATTAGTCCAAGCTCTTCTTAAACAACTTTTTCCAAGGAAGGCATAGAGGGACATTACCATGCGACCTGCAGATTAGCTCCAAAAAGCCCTAAGTGGACAGTGTCATGTGTGTCTTTGTCTTGTCCCAATGAAATTGGAGACAGACATACACACGCACACACACAAACACCTCTCAGCATTAGCTAGCATACCACATGCTGGCTAGGGTCCATGGGGCTGGGGTCCATGCTGTGGAAGATGGGAGGGAGGGAATGGGGATCCCTGTTTGAGCAGCAAGTGGGGGAGGGGGGAGGCAGAGGGAAGTCAGGCAGACCATCCTGTGCCTGCAGTCTCAGCCAGACCTCTGGCTAGGGAGCAGAGGGGCAGGGCCAGCCCTGCTCTCTGGAGCAGACAGCCCAGCCCAGCCCAGCCCAGCCCAGCCCAGCCCAGCCAAGGCTTGGGCTGCAAAGCATCTGGGATGCTGAGGGACTCTGGTTTAACTTAAACCAGGGAGGGGCCTGGGACAGACATTGCATAAACCAGTTAGATGCAAATCATTTAAGTCTGAAACTACATTCAACAAGTTTTATCTTAAACTGATTTCAGCCATTTTGAAACTGGTTTATGTGTATTGAACTTATGTTCTGTTACAAGTTTAAACCAGTTTCTGATCACTTAAATCAGCTTATGTGTAATTTCTGTCCCAAGCTGAAAAGAGGGCAAGACCTGGCCGCCAGGAACCTGCAGCTTTTGTCTTAGCAGGAGCATTGGCACACCCCATTCAAAGTCTTCAGTTTCGGCTTCAGCCAACACCCAATGTCTCTGAGGAAGGCTTAAAAACACTCTGACACATGTAGCAAAACAAGGGGGCAGGAGCAAACAGCAAAGCTCAGAATCATGGTAAATACCCATGGAAGGTCATAGGCATATCTATGCCTAGCTCATCCCTGAGCAGTGGCTGTCCAACTCCTTTGTTAACAACTCCTGTGATGGAGAATCCACAACTTCCCTAGGCAGTCTATTCCACTGCCTCACTATTGTAGCAGTGAAGTGATACCCAAGACAAACCTAATTTGCTGCCACAGCAAGTCATTGGTTTGCATATTCCTCTCTGCAGCAAGAGAGAAAAAGGCATTTTCTCTTCTTTATGGCAGCCTTCAAGTATTTTAGGACTACTGTCATGTCTGCTCTTAAGCTCCTTTTCCACAAGATGAACATGCCTAGCTCCTTCATCCACTCCTCATATGAGCTGCTTTCCCAGCCCTTTATCATCCTTGTCACCCACCTCTGGACCTTCTCTAACTTCTCCAAATCTTTTTTAAAATGTAGAGAGAAGAACTGCACACAGTAGTCCAGACACCTAACCGGTGCTGAGCAGAGAGGCACTATCACCTTCCACATCTTGGAACCAATACGTCTACTGATAGATCCCAAAACTGCATTCATCTTTTGTGCAGCTGCAACACACTGCAGATTCATTAAATCTGTGATCTACCAAGACTCCTATATGCTTAAGTCCTCCAGATTTTCCCCCTCACATTAATATACATCTTGGCATGTCTATACTATAATTTCACAATTAATTCACACCAAAAAACTTGCACTGCTTACAAAGTATTCTTGCTTATACTTCTCCATAGTGCTGCCATCCATCTAGGTATCACCCATTTTGTATTTGTGCTTTTTATTGTTCTTCCTAGGGTGTAATGCTGACAAATGCAAGGTGCTGAACTTCAACCTGTTAGCTTCAGCCCAAATTTCCAATCAATCAAGATCCTTCTGTATTGTTCTCTCATCCTCCAATGTGTTCATTATCCTTCCCAGTTTTGAGGCATCCACTAACTTGCTCAAGAAGTTTTCTATCTCAGCATCCAAATAATTAATGAACACGTTGAACAGCACCAGGCCCAGAACAGACCCCTGCAGGACTCCACTTGAAACCTCCTCCCATTTTGACATGGATCCTTTATTAATTACCATTTGCTTGTGGTTATTGAGCCAGTTATCTATGCATCTGATAGTAGTTTATAGTAGTTTTAGCCCACATTTTTCCATTTAGTTTATGAAAAGGTCATGCAGGACCTTGTCAAAAGCCTACCTGGAGTCCAGATGCACTATATCCACAGCATTCTGTTCATTCACCCAAGTAGTTGCTGTGTCAAGGAAGGAGATCAAGTTTCTTTGACATGCTTTCTTCTTCATAAGTCCATGCTGGCTGCTTGTGATAAGCCTTTCCTCCTCCAGATGCTTGCAAATGGGCTTCTTTAGGATATGGGTATTGAGGTGAGACTAACTGGCCTGTAGTTCCCCACATCCTCCTTTTTGCATTTTTTTTTTTTAAAGAGGGGAACTATGTTGGCCCTTTTTCCAGTCCTCTGGTACCTGGCCCATCCCCCACAACTTCACAGAGATAATTTCCAAGGGTTCTGAGATTTCCTCTGCCATTTCCTTCAGTACCCTGGGATGAAGTTCATTCAGCTCTGCTTATTTGAATTTATTCATACCCATCAAAATCTCTGACAGACTCTGCTGCCATCTCATTCTTCAGCTTGCTTCTTACCTACTAAGAATCATTTCAATAAGGAGTCTGGATGTAGCCTTTTTTTTTTGGTGAAGACTGAGGCAAAGTAGCTGTTGAGTAGCTCTGCCTTTTGTTAATAGTCCCCCCTGGCTAATTAATAGTGGACCCACAGCTTCCTTGGTCCTTCTTTTCTGCCCAACATACTTATAGCACTTCTTGTTGTTCTTACCCTCCATTTGCCAGGTGCCACTTGTTTTTTACTTTGATTCCAGGTCACAGTCCAAAGCTTACTCATTACTTCCCACTCTTCGTGTGTCCATGAACTGTGATCAGCCAGAGTACATGGTTTGGATGGGTAATTAGTGCCCAAGGGCACTCTCATGTTCTTCTAAGGCAGTGAGCTGAAGGGAGGTCATGTGCAGGGAGAGGTGTTTTATCTGTCTGATGTCTGCTCCTGGTGGCATCTGCAATGAATTGGATGGCTTGATTCTCAATTACTGTCATAAGAACAGTAGAATTGACATTTATTGGGTCAGGCCATTGGTCCATGTTGCCCACTCTCTTATGTCACATGGTGGCAGAGCAGCTGATGAAAAAGGAGCATGAACAGGGCATGACCACCTGCTAATTGATGCCCTCAAAGCACTTTAGTAGGTTTGTGAGGCATGATTTCCCTTTGACAAAGCCATGTTGATTCTTCCCCAGCAAGTCATGTTCATTCATGTGCTGAACAGTTCTTGGTTTAATTGTTTCTTCCAGTTTTCCAGGAAGAGAAGTTAGTCTCACTGGCCTACATCCCCTCTAGAAACTTCTAAAAAAATATGTGGACCTTCAGTCCTCTGGTACCAAGGCTGTATTTAGTGATAAGTTGCATGCTAGTTAGGAGTTTGGCAATTTCTGATCTTAGCTCCTTCAGGACTCTAGGGATAATGCCATCAGGTCCTGATTTAGTTTAATTATCAATTTCCTTTTATTTCATTTATTGAAACCTCAATTTCCACTGACTTCTCCCTACAGAGAACTGGATTTGGTGATGGAATTCCCCTAACATCTTCCACAGATGTGAAGACAGATGCAAAGAATGCATTTAGTTTTTTGGCAATGGCACCATCCTCCTCCTTTAGCACCTCTCTTACACTCTGACCATCCAAATGCCCAGCTGACACCCTGGCAGGCCTTTCGCTTCTAAGTTCATTTACTTAAAGAAATGTGTATTGTTACCTTTTGTTTCTCTAGCAAGTTTCTCCTCAAATTCTCTCTTAGGTTGCCTTTATCTTAGTTTTGATTTGCCAGTATTTATGCTCTTTCCTAATTTTCCACATTAGGATTTGACTTTCACGTTTTGAAAGAAGCTTTTTTTTTTGCTTATTGTCTTGGCAACTCTGCCAGTAAGTCATGCTGGCCTTCTTTTGGTCTCCTGCCCCAGGATCAGCAGGCTGTCCATGTGGACATGCCCTGATATACTGAAATATTGTGTGGTGATTTCCCCAAACCTCTGTCATTCTGAATAGTGAATATAATATGAGTTCAGCTGTTTCTGTGAGACTTGAGATGAAAACAAAATTCACAGAATAAAAGAAGTCTTTGTTGATGTTGAGTATTACTCATAACCATAATTAGACAGCCAAGAGCAGACTGAGGTATGTTTGAATATGACCTGCTTCCTGGTTAAAATTTGAAAAAAAATCAAATGTTGGCCCATTCAAATATAATATCTCTTTCATAAAATAGAAGCAGGCATTTAATTCAGTAACAGCAACAGTATTCTTAGCTTAAAGGCTTAAGAAAGTAGAAAATGCAGGTCAATAATACAACTCCTTGCTACTGTGTAAAGAGGCATTCCTTGGATCTGGCAAAAGTCTGTGTTTTGACATCCCAGCAGATACAAAATATAATTTTGTCTTTGCCCTTTCCATTGTTGATACATTTTAATAACACATTTTGTTTCTCAGCTTTGTCACTGAAGCAATATTTATTGGAACTTTTCTGTCAACTGGGCTTGAAATATTTAAAAAAATTATGGATAGACTACTTTTTCAGCAAAACCAATATATCTAACTGCCATGCGCGTGAAATGGATAATATTCGGGTAGCAAATTTGAAGATGTTCTCTTGCAGCAGATGAATTATACATTAGACACTGTTAGTTAGCATTACAGGATGTCGCCTACTGTGGATCAAATTTTTAATTTTACCAAGGGCAAAATTCACTCCTCCCAGAGGGCAGAAGCAAAGCTCTCCATATTGCAGAAGCCTCACTGCCTAATTGCACAGTTAAATGCTTTCTCTGCAAGTGTTATTTCTTCCACCTGCTGCATCTACAGATAGGAGGAGGAAGAAGGGCTTATTGCATGTTTTTGAGAGGTTTTTTTGTGTTGATTTTAAGTTGCCAGCATAGCAGAGTTGTGGTTCCTAGTAGTAATTAGCATTCATTATTTAATATTATTTAAATTCATCTAGAAGAAATACATTATTATTCTGAGTATTATAGTGCAGAAATATCAGTTGCACGTGGATGCTCAAAAGTGAGTCTTGCTGTTCAGGTGCTTGATGTGTAAATTTTGTAGATCATTGTCATGGAGACCAGAGAGTATATAAACTTCAAATAATGATAAATATTTATATAACATTTGCTCATTGTTCATATTTCATGCAATTAGCTTAAATTTAACTAACTCAAATCAGTTCTCCAGCACACTAAAAATGGAAAGATTCCTGCAGTTTAGTCATACTTTTTATAAAATCCTAACTTAACATTTTGACCTAGCTGTATTTTCTGCTTTCCTCAAAGAAGGGAGTGTGCAATGGGACTTGGATCAGGTGAGATGCATTGCATAACTGTACTTCCCTGCCAAAAACAGATTTTAATTCTTTCCTCAAGAGGCAGGATAATTAGAATCTAATTATCATATTAACGAACATCTTATTGGAACATAATTATCATATTAGCTGTTAACATCCAGGCTTTAGAATCTTAATTCGAGAAGATCTTTGCTTTTAATTAGTGATGAACTAGAAGCAAAACTCTAGATATGACCAGCTGAGAGTGCCATCAAGGTCTAGCCCTCCACCCACTCCCTGTCACCAGAGTGGATGGTAGCAGTCAGCTGACCCTCCATTTCTCTTACATAAGCTCCTGAGCAGGAACAGGAAGTGTTTGGGTAACAGGGTGATTTCAGACTGCTTTGCTGTTCCCTCCAGCTTGTGCTCTGACTTCATTCTCTGCTTGAGTTACTGCCTTCTTAACCTGGCTTCCTCTTCAACTCTACCCTCTACCAGATCTCCTGGCTTCCTCACTTGGCTCATTCCTAGGCACTGCTCTAAGCCTGATCTCCTGACACAGTTTTTCCCTGTCTTCTGCTCACTTTGTTTCTCCTTGGTTGGCACCTCCTCACTGGCCCCAGACTTGCCTATTCATTACCTGGCATGCCAGTTTCCCCGACTACCCATTTGATGAAGAGGGTATGGCATGGATCCCAATTCCCTATCAGTGCCCACGGATGTCACAACGTGAGGAGACTTGCACACCAAGCAAAGCTGGCTGAATCATTTTGCCTCCACCTGTCAACTACTGGAAGCCCTGATGTAGTAGTTGCTAGCTGAGAACCAATCCCTCTGGTCCAAGGTGGCGTACCACCAGAAGAATTGCCAGCACTGATATAAGGAGGCATGACAGCTTCAGTGAGGTCACTGTGTAGCAAGCTTTTTTTCATGGAGGCCTGTACCAGGTACCTTCTGCTACCTGGAAGGTATAATGAGGACTGGCACTGCTTCTGGCTGTTTGTTATCTAATGCTGCCTTTTATTTCTAGCCCAATCCAGAACCTACTTCAGGGATCAGGCAAAAGTTGAGCTGTACCATTAGTCTTCTGATATGGGTTGCCCTGAATTGGAGACACCACTGGTGTAGTAAGATAGCCCTGTCCTCCAGCAGATTGGGAGGCATTTCTTTGAAAATTCTCTAGGCTGTTTGACCCAGACAGTAGAAACCACATTAAGGAATCTCTGCCATGGGAAGAGAACCTCTTCTGCTTTTCTTTCTCTTTTCTACTGTTTTGTGGCAAACACCTACTGGAATGCAGCAGCAGAGAGTGAGCTGGCTGGCTTTACTAATTCTGGTGGGGCACCACAGGAAGAGGTAGAGGATGAACTTGCATATGTGGAACTGCCCTCAAGCTTCTATGCTTATGTAAACTTGGCAGTCTATACTGACTACCAAGTGCAGCAGCAGAAGGAGGATAAGAGGTATTTCCTCCTTCTGGTCCCCATCTTGCTGCAGTCACTCCCAACCTCATGTAGATTGATGGCAGGGGGAGGGAGGCAGGCATTTTTGCTTTGCCCCAGGTAAATGGGAGCAATGTCTCCAGCATGATCTGTGTCTCTGTCATGTAGCCCTGGGACACAGGCTTGCCAAACATTCCCAAAATGTATCCTGTGTACAGGACCTCCATCTGATGCAGGAGGTACATGGTCCCACTAGGAGGAATGCCTTACTGGACCTGGTATTGGCAACGGAGGATGACATGGCAGGAGACCTACAGATCGGTGGACACCTGGGGGACAGTGATCACCAAATAATAGAATTCATCATAAGACGTTGAATGGGTAAGGTAACTAGTAGGGTGAAAGTGCTAGACTTTAGGAAAGCTGATTTCAATGAACTCAGGCGTTTAGTCAAGGATGCACTGCAGAGTAAGAGTTTTGAAGAGATGGGAGCCCAGGAAGGGTGGCTGTGCCTTAAAGAAATGATCCTTCGGGCACAGAGGGAGATGATCCCGATGCGAGGAAAAAGGGGGAAAGGGGCCAAGAGGCTTCCATGGCTGACCAATGAAATCCAGAGCAGCCTACAGACAAAAAGGGGGGCATATAAAAAGTGGAAATGGGGAGAGATTACTAAAGAGGAGTATACCTCCTCTGCTAGCGCTTGTAGGGAGGCAGTTAGACGGGCCAAAGCTACCGTGGAGCTGAGGATGGCATCTCAAGTTAAGGATAACAAAAAATTGTTTTTTAGATATATAGGGAGTAAAAGGAAGGCCCAGGGTGGAATCGGACCTCTACTAAATGGGCATAAGCAATTGGTGACGGACAGGGGGGACAAGGCTGAACTCTTCAATGAGTTCTTTGCCTCAGTGTTCCTAAGCGAGGGGCAAGGCAAGTCTTTCACTGGGGTTGTAGAGAGGCAGCAGCAAGGCGCCAGACTGCCATGCGTAGACCCTGAGATGGTGCAGAGGCACTTGGAGGAACTGGATGCCTTTAAGTCGGCAGGCCCAGATGAGCTCCATCCAAGGGTACTGAAGGTACTGGCTGACGTCATTGCACAGCCACTGGCGGGAATATTTGAACACTCATGGTGCACGGGCCAGGTCCTGGAGAACTGGAAAAGGGCCAATGTGGTCCCCGTTTTCAAGAAGGAGAGGAAGGAGGACCCAGGCAACTATAGGCCTGTCAGTCTAACCTCCATCCTTGGCAAAGTCTTTGAAAAAATTATCAAGGCTCACATTTCCGAGAGCCTGGCAGGAAAAATTATGCTGAGGGGAAACCAGCATGGGTTCATAGCAGGTAGATCACGCCTGACTAATCTAGTCTTTTTTTATGACCAGGTTACAAAACACCTGGATGCAGGAGTAGAGGTTGATGTCTTTTACTTAGACTTCAGGAAGGCCTTCGATACGGTATCCCACACCATACTGGTGAACAAGTTAAGAGGCTGTGACTTAGATGGCTACACAGTCCGGTGGGTGGCGAATTCGCTAGAGGGTCATACCCAAAGAGTCATAGTGGATGGGTCGGTATCAACCTGGAAGGGTGTGGGCAATGGAGTCCCGCAGGGCTCAGTCCTTGGACCGATACTCTTCAATGTCTTCATCAGCGACTTGGACAAGGGAGTGAAGTGTACTCTGTCCAAGTTTGCAGATGACACAAAGCTATGGAGAGAAGTGGACACACCGGAGGGCAGGGAACAACTACAAGCAGACCTGGACAGGTTGGACATATGGGCAGAAAACAACAGAATGCAATTCAACAAGGAGAAATGCAAAGTGCTCACCTAGGGAGGAAAAATGTCCAGCATACGTACTGCCTAGGAAATGACCTGCTTGGTGGAACGGAAGCGGAAAGGGATCTTGGAGTCCTAGCGGACTCCAAGATGAACATGAGTCGTCAGTGTGACGAAGTCATCAGAAAAGCTAATGGCACTTTATCGTGCATCTGCAGATGCATGATGAACAGAACCAAGGAGGTGATAATTCCCCTCTATTGGGCGCTGGTCAGACCGCATTTGGAATACTGCGTGCAATTTTGGGCACCACACTTCAAGAGGGATGTGGATAACCTGGAGAGGGTCCAGAGAAGGGCCACTCGTATGGTTAAGGGCTTGCAGGCCAAGCCCTATGAGGAGAGACTAGGGCACCTGGACCTCTTCAGCCTCCGCAAGAGAAGGTTGAGAGGCGACCTTGTGGCTGCCTATAAGTTCATCATGGGGACACAGAAGGGAATTGGTGAGGCTTTAATCACCAAGGTGCCCCTGGGGGTTACAAGAAATAATGACCATAAGCTAGCAGAGAGCAGATTTAGACTAGACATTAGGAAGAACTTCTTCACAGTTAGAGTGGCAAAAGTCTGGAACGGGCTCCCAAGGGAGGTGGTGCTCTCCCCTACCCTGGGGGTCTTCAAGAGGAGGTTAGATAGGCATCTAGCTGGGGTCATCTAAACCCAGCACTCTTTCCTGCCTATGCAGTGGGTCGGACTCGATGATCTATTGAGGTCCCTTCCGACCCTAACATCTATGAATCTATGAAAAAGGCTGATCAGGGAAACAAACTACCCCAAGCCCAGTAAGGGGAGCAAGCTTGGGGTTATCCCAGACTCTGCCTACTCATCAACACAGAGACAGAAAAGGATCTTGGAGTCATTATTGATTCCAAGATGAACATGGACCTCCAATGTGAGGATTTGGTCAGGAAAGCTAACCACACCTTGTCATGCATCTACAGATGCATCACGAGCAGGTTCAAGGAGGTGATCCTCCCCCTCTATGCGACATTGGTCAGGCCACAGTTGGAGCACTGTGTCCAGTTCTGGGTGCCGCACTTCAGGAGGGATGTGGCCAGCATTGAGAGGTTCCAGACGAGGGCCACTCACATGATCATGGGGCAGCAAGGCAGGCCCTACGAGGAGAGGCTACAGGACCTGAACCTGTTCAGCCTCCACAAAAGAAGACTGAGAGGGGATCTGGTGGCCATCTATAAACTGGCCAAGGGGGACCAGCAGGCAATGGGAGAGTCCCTGTTCCCCGAAGCACTACTGTGGGTAACAATGAACAATGGCTATAAGTTGACTGAGAGTAGATTCAGGCCATACATCAGGAGGCACTACTTCACAGTCAGGGTGGCTAGGAGCTGGAACCAACTTCCAAGGGAAGTGGTGCTCATCCCTACCCTGGGGGTCTTCAAAAGGAGACTAGACAATCACTTGGCTGGAGTTGTGTGAACCCAGCATCCTTTCCTGCCCATGGCAGGGGGTCAGACCTGATGATCTGCTTAGGTCCCTTCTGATCCTTCCAACTATGAAACTATGCAACTATGAGCCCTCCTGGCTTCACACATTTTTTTTCTCATGGTTTTGCCATGAGAAAAATAAATTGTCATGTCTGAAATTCTGTCTTAACTAACACAGACTCTCATGTGCCCTGTTAAAAATTGTTCCCTCTAGTCTTCATAGAAATACCTCAACAATTTACCAGATGTTTTTCACTTACTCTCCCAGCCATTAATTTGTGAAGTTTTATGAATATTAATATTTATAATAATTACATGACTTATAGACAGAAAATATTATATTCTGACATCTTTTTTTTTCTCTATATATCAGTGAAACAATCGAGTAGTAGTTTCCCCAAAACTTTGAATTGTATAATAATCTTCCTTATTATATATATGGAATTGATAGAATGTTTAATTTGTATTTCTTTTTTTTTTTAAGAGAACCATGTCTTTCAGTTTCTTGGACTTGTATGTCATGTTTTGCATATGTCTCACACAGTTGCATAAATCATGTTTTATTACATTTTATGATCCATGCACCTTGCGTAACGGGTGAGCCAAAAAAAACTTTGCTTTAATTATAAATCCACCCATTCTCTCGGATTGTTTGTAAACTTTATTTTTGTCCAGATTAGAATGGAAGCTCTTATTCCACACTTTTTTCTCAGGATTTATCTTTTCCCTAGTGTGCCACTGAGTAATTAATGTTCTCTCTGTCTCTCAGCTGAGTATTCAGGAAAGGGACTATACTGGCAGTCCTGATGCTGAAGTTAGATAGCTTAAACCAAAGAGCTGGTAGGCTATAGACAATGGCCGTGCAAATCTTTCTTTGTTGATTCTGTTCTATGAATGCCAGGTTTTGAAGTGACCTGAGCCAGGGTGGCCAGCTTGTAGCATGGGTCACACAGATAACCTCTGTGTGGCACATGTCAGATCTAGGAGAGGACAGGCAACCAGCAGATAGGGCAGGGAGCAGAAAGCAAAGCAGGCAGTTGGGTACAGAGCACAGACTTGGGAACAGAGTAGCAAATCAGGCAGAGGAAGGAGGTCAGAGTGGCACTAGGGGGTGGTATGATGCTAAGTGATTAAGGCACTCTCCTTCGAAATGGGAGATGTTGGTCTAAACTTCCTCAGTCTGAGTGGGGCCTAGTACATAGGTCTCTTACTAGTGCTATAACCACAAGGCTAAGTGAAAGTGCCAAAGGTAAGTGAATTCTCCCACTTTCTTTTGTCACCCAGATGCTGAAGAATAAAATTAAGGAGCCTCGGAAGTAGATGAGAAAGTTGGAATAAAATACTATTCCAACTGGACTGGAAACAGAACAGAAGTTTGGCACACACAGACTGGTTTAAAAATGGAGGAACCTAGTCTAAGATTTGCACCCCCCATGCACCAAAAGGCAAATGTATGTTCTATTCACTACTGATCTAAATGGTTGCCTACAGAAAACCACATAACTTAGATCAATTTTTCGTCAAGTTTTTTTAATGTCTCTAACAGCCTTTGTTGCTTAATAGGTTTAGAGGTACAAAAGATTTGGCCCTTTTGTACATCTGTTTTCTCTTCTTCTTCATTTTCCCACTTCCTCTCCCATATTGCCTTGTCTATTTAGATAGCAAACCCTTTAAGGCAGGAACTATCTCCCTATTATATAGTGGAAATATACAGTAGAAATAAATACTTATGCTTAAGGGCATTGCAAATATTTTAAATTTATGTAATCAAAATATTTGTAATGCATATTATCGTCAAGTAAATTTTTTGAAATGGTAACTTTTGTAGTGTGCATCGTTCTCCTATTTTTGTTTGGCCCTGTGTCTTAATAGGATTGTAGAAAACAGATTATATTTTATTCAGTAATGTGAATAAAAAATGTTCTCTGACTGTTGCAGGCAGACAAACATCTCTACACTGAAACCTGTACAAGGAATGATGCTGTTGGCAATTGAGAGCTTTAAATAACTGCCAAAGAAGAGTACCCAAGTCTCTTAAATACTGTGCCAGACCACCTTCAGCTAGAATGCTACCTCTATTATGAAACTAATTTTTTGTTGGTCCTCTGAGATGTCTCCCCTACTGTTTTTCTAGGGTATCTGATCTGCTTCTTTTGCAATCTGGTACAATGGTAGACTATTTTCATTCCACAATACATTAGAGGCACAAATACTCCAAATAAAGACATAAATATAACACCTTCCTGCACACCAGGGTTCTAAAAAACTAGTTTATTAATACAAGGAATTATACCTCATTAGCTAATATGATCTAAATTGTTCTTTTTGGTTTAGAAGAAAGATCATTTTAATAAAAGAAAGTAATATTTAAATCACAGCAAGGGAGTTTCTCTCTAATATCAAAATTCCATTGATATGTCTATGGTACTTCTATTGTGACATCTTTTGAGTTGCAAGGCATACTGTATGTTTGTATCTTTTTGTGGAAAGAGTAGTTACTGTTACTCGTGCATAAGTGTTGTTTTTTATCTTAACTTCGTAACTTTTACTAAAAACATTCGCATACTAGGTAAGAAACCAGTATTTTTCTGGTTTCTTACCTACATTGCAATTTCTTCAAGATTTGTTTCCAGGAAGGATCTTTCTTGAATTACAAAGATGTAGTAGGAGAGTGGACGTGCTTTGTAGCTGTGATGGTAAAGGAAATATATACAAGAAGCAAGGAGTCTTCTCTAGTAGTATCTTATATCTGACCAGCTGTATAAGTACAAGCTGTCTCTGCTTCTTTCCCAGATCTAAGAAAAAGCACTTTGTGTCAAAAAAACTTACTTTAACATCTCTCCCAACTACACAGTTAGTCCAATAAAAAATGTTGCCAAGTAATCCTTGCCTCAAAGATCTAGTAGGCAGCTTAGAACAGCTTTTGATTTGTGGAAATTAGAAAGATGCCATTGGAGATTTAAGAAGTGCTTACTGAAGTTGGCAGGTCTTTGCTTAAGCATCTTACTTTTGGACCATACTCTGCACCTGGATTCTTGGGAGCATTGTCCTGCGGCCTGTGGTGAGCAAGGTTCCATGTGGACTCTGGACTGCCCATGTATATCCATTTGCAGGGTCTGGTCCTTTGATTGTCCTGCTTATCTGGGTGTATATGGGTAAAAACAGCCTTTTTTATTTACTTTCCACAATAAAATTCACTCCCAAAGCTCTGCCATGGCTGTGATAGAGCTGCTGAAGTGAATTTCAGTGTAACAATGAAACGATGTATATTATTGTAATTTGAGGCCACTTAAATTATGACAATATGCTGCTCTTTTTTGATGTCTTGTTGTTGTTAATTGTTTGTAATACAAAATAATATTCATTACTTTCTTATAGTGTAGTAGAATAAGTTGCATGCAAGAATTCTTTGATTTTTTCCCTCTTGTTGTTAAAGTAATTCTCATGCATATTGCATGAATCTCTTTATATTAAGTCCTCTTTGTCTTGTCAGAGCAGTGAAAAAGAGGCTAAGTATAAATGAGAATTTGTCTCAATATCTGTAGCTTTCACTTTCTGATTCTCTTAGTAACTTATTTCAGAATTATTCAGAATCTAGCTTTAAAAATATATGTGATTAGGCATACTTATTAATGATTGTAAGCTATTCATTAGTGTTTTGCACACTTCAACATTCTTTTTCCCCCCCAAAACAGACTATTCATAGGATCATGAGATCATAGGCAAGTTGGGCTGGAAGGGAGCTCACAAGGTCATCTAGGCCAGGCTTAAGGTATAGAATGAAGGAATTACAATATGCAAATGAATGTAAGTGAATGTTGTCAGGCCTCCAGTTTGCTTTGCACAGTAAACGGGGAGAGTGTCTAAGCTCTCACTAGCCCAGACAAATGAGTCCGGCCACCGTTGGTGAATTGAAACTGATCAAGGGTTCAAACAATGTGGTGTATTACTACTGTCAACATCAGCAACAAGCTATGAACCAAATCCAATATACTTCAACAATACAACCAACATAAGGTCAAACTACACCGCCAATGAACCAACAAAGTACAACAAGAAATTAGAAGTAATAGAAAGCATCCACACATTTTCCCCGTGTCAAACCAGTGCTATAGGCACCTCTCAAACACACAGGAGCTCTTGGCCTCCCAGGCTCTCACTCACTGGATCGCACAGGCTATTGGCCTCCCAGGCCCTCCAGTCTCAAACGCATGCAGGCACACTGACACACACAGACACAGAGGAGATTTTGGCCTCACAGGCCTTCGCTAACTCTTTCAATCTCAGTGGGTTGTCATTCACACTGGGTTTGTCACAGGCTGTTGGCCTCCCACTCAAGCATACAGCCACTCATACCAAGCATGCTTATGCTTCTTGGTCCAATCAACTGACAATCCCTGCCACACGCAATGATGCAACGATGCAGCACACTCCATGACAAGGCTGCACACTGGTCAAACTTCCAGGGACCAGTTCCAGGAACAATTCTGGGAACTTGTCCCTTACAAAGGCAGGACAAAACCATCCCAGCCAAATGTTCTTCTAACCTACTCTTGAGAGCTTCCAAGGATGGAGATTCCACAGACTACAGATAGCTTGTTCCAGTGCTTGCTCATTCTCATATTCAGGAAGTTCCTCCTAATCTCCAAACTAAATTTCCCCTGCTGAAGCCTGAGGCCATTGTTCTTAGTCCTGTCCCCTGTGATCATGGAGAAAAACCCATCTCCATCCTCTCTGCACTCACCCTTCAGATATTTGAAGACTGTTATCAAGTCCTCTCTCAGTCTTCACTTCTCCAGACTAACTAGTTCTTACAGTTTTTCCTCATAAGTACTGTCTCCCAGACCCCTAATAATTTTTTGTTGTTATGCATTGGATTCTTTCCAAACTATCCACTCCCTTCTTGAAGTCTGGGGCCAAGAATTGGATGCATACTTCAGGTGAGGTCTCACCAGTGCTGAATACAGTGGAAAAATAATCTCCTTTGATTTGAAGTGATACTTCTATTACTACAACCCAGTGCACTGTTGACTTTTTTGCAACAAAAGCACACTGTTGGCTTATTTTAAGCTTATGGTCTACTGGGTAACCCCCAGCTCCCTCTCTGCAGTCCAGCCACTAATTTCTTCAGTCTGTATTTGTTCATGCACTTATACATTCCCAACTGTAGAACTTTACACCTGTGCACTTGTCATTGTTGAACCTCATCTGATTTACTGTGAACCATTTCTCTAGTCTGTTCATTCTGGAGTCATTCTGGATTCTACCCCTACCTTCCAGACTATCTGCAACTCCACCCAATTTGATATTGTCCACAGATTTACTAAGCATGCACTTAGTCCCACTGCCCAAATCATTAATGAAGATGGTAATCAATACTAGACCTGGACAGACTTTGGGGAACCCTGCCTGATAACTCCTCCAAATTATACATTGAGCCATTGATAACAACTCAGTGGGCACATCTACATGAGAGGCTTTACTGGGAAGTAGCTTAGTTTACTGTGCAGTAAGCATGTGCATCTACACATGCACATGGTTACTACATAGTAAATCTTGCTAATCTTTATAAATTTGCTACCTGCAAATGCAAGTAGAAAATTTACTCGCAATTAGTAACAGCATAGTAATGCTTGTGTAGATGCCTGACCAGGAGCTAATATGTTTCTGGTTAGCCATCCTCCAGGGGGTGGGACATTTGCTTCCGGCCCCTGGGAGCTGCCTGCTGCTGGGGTGGGCTCCTCCACTGGAGCCTGGGAGGGGACTATATCCCCCTGCCCAAGCAGCAACGAGCTCCAAGCCCCCACTCCAAGACTCACAGAGCTGGGAGATCCTTATCTCCCAGAGCCAGGTCTGTGGTCTCTCAGCCTGAGCCCTGTGACCACACTGCATCTCCCAGCCCCAGCCTGTTCCCTGCCCAGCTCTGCACTCACAGAGCTGAGTGGGGGACAGGCTCCCGAGCTTCCACCCCATGATCATGGAGCAGGGGCTGGGGCTGGGAGCTATGCCAGTCACGGGGATGAGCATGAAAGCTGCCTGCCACTCCGAGCTCCTGGCAGCAGTGCAAGGTTGTGCCCCTCACTGCTGCCCCCACCTGCAGGGGAAGTGTGGCCAGAGCAGAATGGAACTCAGAGTGGCAGGCAGTTTTTGTGCACCTCCCCGCTGTGCCCTGCCACTCCCAGTTGCACATGCTTCATTGCAGAGGCCATGGAGGACAGCAGCAGGACCAGGAGCATGAGCCCATAGTGCATATTCCCTCTTCCCTCACCTCCTGCACAGATCTGGGAGGCATGGGTCCCACCCCCCAGGACTGTGCACTGCCAGTGGGAGTCAGCCTCACCTCTGTGCCACAGACAAACCCAGCCTGGTGATAGTGTGCCACTCCAAGTCTACACACTGCCGGGTGGCTGGGTACTCTATGTGGGGCTTCCCTCAACACCTCCCCACTCCTTCAGCCACACACCAATGCCCTGCTCCCCATCTGTCCTGTTGGTTCTTCCCCCAGCCCGGGCAGTCATCCCCACCCACACCTGCCATCTAGTGTCCTCCCCCACCCCAGCCCTGCCAACCCCCCCCCTGCCTCCCAGCCCCTGCAAGCCCCACTTACCTCTCAGGCTCTAAGAATGAAAGTAAACTTGAGCCAAGCCTTGCTGACTGCCTCAGGCCCCACCCCTTCCCCCTCTCCCTCCAGACAGGGCCGGAGGTTTCCTGCTCTTTTTGTAATTAGTTCTTGCAGGCTGGAACTCTGCCAGCCTGCAGAGCTCTTTGCAAAAGAGGGAAATCCATGGGTTTCTCTGCTAAAAGGGAAAATCCATTTTTCTCTGATAAATACAGGAAATCCATGGTTTTCTCTGTTCTTCCCCAGGAAACAGAAAATCCAGATCCCTGCAGATCATGCAGGGAGCACAGGGCAGGGAGCAGAAAGCACAGCAGCAAATAAAGCAAGAGACAAGGATTGGAGTGGCATGCTGAGGGTGTGGGGGTAATTCAGGTGTGGGCTATTATTTTGGATGGAGGGCCACTTACCAAGTTTTGGCAAGCTGTCGAGGGCCACATGGGTAGCCCTGCCCCTTGACAGGTTCCTCACCCACTCGTCACCATCTTGTGACCAGAAGTCCCACCCCCTAACCTCTGACCTTTGCCACCAGAAGTCCCTCTCCTTACCCCTAGAAGTACTCCTTTCAGCAAGGGGTTTTGACATCTTGGAACCAGAAAAATACCAAATTAATATTCTAAAAATTGAACAATTACAACTTTATTAATTTGATTTCAAAAAATTATTTTTGTCCTGATTTACACGTGTTTGTGTAGTGTACATAGAGGTGACTGCACAATAGCTTAAAATCAAGTCTTATTCTTGTATACTGGGAGGTAGAGGTTTGCAGGGGCCTGTGGGTGTGTGGGTATGTGGGGTGTGGGGGTGGGTATGTGTGCATTTGTGGGGGGGTGGATAGGTGTGGGAGTGGGGTGAGGGAGCATATGGATGTATGTGTGGATATGTTGGGTGTGGGTGGGTATGGGGTTTGTGGGGGACTGTGTGGGGGGACGGTGGCTGGACCCTGTGAGGGGGTGTGGGTGAGGGGGTCTGTGTGTATGGCAGTACGATGGGGGGTGTGGGTGCATGTGTATAGTGTGGGACTCACCCTACAAACACACACACACACACACACATACACACCTCCCACTCCTAACCCCAGGGTACCAGAGAGTGCCCTATGCTTCCATGGTCCAGCGTTGCAGCCAGGAGCCACTTGATGGTGGAGCAGTGTAGGGCCAGGAAGGCAGGGAAATGGCTGGGTGTGGGGTGGGGCTGGGCTGGGTTGCTGGGTCCTGCTGCCAGTTCCCCCTGGGTCCTACTGCCCCTGGAGTTTCCATAGACTAGCCACAGACTTCCACAGGTAGCTTGTTCCAATGCTTGCTCATTCTCATAGTCAGGAAGTTCCTCCTAATCTCCAAACTAAACTTCCCCTGCTGAAGCCTGAGGCTATTGCTCTTAGTCCTGTCCCTTATGGTCATGGAGAAAAACCCATCTCCATCCTTTCTAAACTCACCCTTCAGATATTTAAAGATTGCCCCTGTCATCACACCCTGTCCAAATTCACGGATGACACAAAAATATGGGGTGAAGCTTACACCCTGGAGAGGAGGAACCAGATCCAGACTGACCTCGACAGGTTGGGGAAGTGAGCAGAGGCAAACAGGATGCAAATCAATAAGGACAGGTGCAAGGTGCTACATCTAGGGAGAAAAGACTGCCATCATACCTATAGGCTGGGGTGCAACCTTCTTAGCACCACTGAGACAGAAAGAGATCTTGGAGTCACCATTGAGTCCAGGATGAACATGAGTTTTCAATGTGATGAAGTAGTCGGCAGAGCCAATCACACCTTGTTGTGCATCCACAGGGACTTCACAAACAGGTCCAGGGAGGTGATTCTCCCTCTCTATGCGGCACTGGTCAGGCTGCAGCTGGAGTACTCTGTCCAGTTCTGGATGCCACAGTTCAAGCGGGATCTGAACAACCTGGAGAGGGTCCAAAGAAGAGCCACGCATCTGATGGGAGGCCTGCAGGGAAGGCCCTATGAGGAAAGGCTAAGGGACCTTAGTCTCTTCAGCCTTTCCAAGAGAAGGCTGAGAGAAGACCTTGTGGTGGCATACAAATTTATAAGGGGAGAGCAACATGAAGTAGGTGATGATCTGTTTACCAGGGCATCCCCTGAATCAGCAAGGAACAATGGCCATAAGCTATTGGAGAGTAGGTTTAGACTGGACATTAGGAAAAAGTTCTTCACAGTCAGAGTTGCCAGAATCTGGAATGGGCTTCCAAGGGAGGTGGTCTCATCCTTGGGGGTCTTCAAGAGGAGACTGGACAGGCACTTGGCTGGGATCACATGATCTCAGGTTTGGTGACCCTTTCCTTGCCTGCCAGGAGCAGGGGATCAGACTAGATGGCCCACTGAGGTCCCTTCTGACCCTAGAATCTATGAATTTATGAATCTTTGACAGGAGGCTGCAGATAAATATTAATTTTCTAAATGTTTTAGGGGCCTTGCAGGCTGGATAGAATGGCCTGGTAGGTGCATCCAGCCCATGGGCAATGTTTTGCCTACCCCTGGGCTAATTTGTGCCATGTCTGCCAAAAAGGATTGTGCATGTCTGCCATAGAACTACTGTTCTATGTTATTATCATTATCTTCCTAAATTAAACAAAAACAGATATGATGCGGCAGTTTGTCAAATTTTGTTAACAAGGAAGAGCATGGGAAAGCTGTTCAGGCAGTGCCTGCTGTGTATCTATCCTGTAGATAAATATAGGACTTTGTCAATTGGTTTCTAGGGCTTTGTCTTGATGAGCTTTAGATTCACGTAATATTCCTCAAATAACAACAGGTTTTGTTTCCTGCTTCCCCACCAAATGGAAATGATTTCCCTTTCATAGTTATCAGCCACATCTTTTCTAGGTAGAATCAGAGATGCCGTGGACTAAGTTGGGTTATAACATTTTAACAACTAAGAGCTGAAAAACAAATTTAGCAGTTCTTGTGGACTTAGATTTTAAGAGCTTTCATTTAGTGTTTTTATTTTGCCTTTGTATATAATGGCCCTGAAGGATGATGGTATTCAGAAAAGATGGCAATTTAATTACTATCATCAAACATGTTGCCTAATAAATTGCTTAGTGTGGCAGAGAAAATTATAAGCATCTCTAATGTGGGAAGGAAGCTTGTGGATAACACATTTTACACAGGATAGATGAATTTATTGAAATGTGATCCCACCAACTGCGGGTGGTGCGGGCGGAGGGGAATACCTTAAGGATCTGGGGAAGGGATTCCTACAAGTAGAATACAATCCCCAAACTGTAGCAATTCAAATCAACAAAATGAGACTCCGACATCACTCTGATCTCCTACAATACCAACCCAGGGACAAGGACAATAGTATCTCTAGTTGTTACGTACAGCCCCCAGCTTGAACACCTTAGACCTCTAGCCTATCCTAGAAAGGATGTCTTGGAGAGAGAGGGTGGGAACCTGTCCTGCCTTACAGACAGCCATCCAGGCTCAAATGACATCTCTCAAGCAACGAATTAACTCTCATCCTCATCGAGGCACTAGACCTTGCAGTGGACCCAAATGCCTGCTGTTCCCCCACATCAGTACAGACTACATAATCACTGAACCAACTAACAAGGATATAACATCCAAATTTAATTCGCCTGCAATTTTACCAACATGATATACAGCATCATTGGCTTACAGTGCACCTCTTCAGCCTATATCCAACAAATCTACATTTGTAAGAATGAATGAACACCAACCTGACATCAGTTGCAGAAAGAAACAAAGCCCTGTGGCACAACACTTTAACTTACCTGGACACTCCATCATTGACTTCAGGATTGCTGTTCTTAGGCAGCAAATTTTTAAAAACCACTTTGAACGGAAAATTGCAGAAGAAATCAGACAGTACTGTTAAGGGTGGTTTAAATGGCGCTATGGATTTGTATAACATGACCTAGATTAGGTTTGGTGACTCCTTTATTTCTGTAGTTTCTTTTTCTTGTTTTCTGTCCACACTCTTCTCTCCCTTTCCCTCCTCCCCCTGCCTTTTGTGTTCAAATCATTCACTCTGCTTCATACACTGCTCTATGCTTCCAAAGCATCTGATGAAGCAGATGATGCTTCCAAAGCATCTGTCCTTCCAGGGCATCTGATGAAGTGAGCTCCAGTTCACAAAAGCTTATGCTCTCTCTATATTTTATATGGCTAGTCTATAGAATGCATATCTACCCTGCCTTCTGCCTTTATTCATCTGCCATCTGTCATCATTGTACTGTTGATATCTCATCTCAAGTAAGCACCACATTGATAGTCATTCCATAGAGTTCATGTTATGAAGTAAAATCCATGTTTAGGCTTATATCAGAAGGGTTTTTTTCATAGATTTCATAGACATTAGGGCTGGAAGGGACCTTAAGAGATCATCAAGTCCAGCCCCCTGCCCCAGGGGCAGGAAGTCAGCTGGGGTCATAGGATCCCAGCAAGATAAGCATCCAAACATCTCTTGAATGAGTCCAGAGTAGGTGCCTGCACCACTTCTGGAGGGAGTCTATTCCAGGCCTTAGGGGCTCGAACAGTAAAGAAGTTTTTCCTTATGTCCAGCCTAAAACGGTCATGGAGGAGTTTATGACCATTGGTCCTTGTTATCCTTCGAGGTACTCTGGTGAACAGACATTCCTCCAGATCCTGATGCACACCCCTGTGCTTTTCCAGACTGGAGAGTTCCATGGCTCTCAGCCTCTCATCATAAGGCCTGTTCTCTTGCCCTCTGATCATGCGCGTGGCTCTCCTCTGGACTCTCTTAAACTTCTTGACATACTTCTTGAATTGTGGAGCCCAGAATTGGATAAAGTATTCCAGCTATGGCCTCACCAAGGCTGAGTACAGCAGGAGGATGACATCCTGAGATTTACTTGAGAAGCATCTATGGATGCAAGCCAGAGTTTTGTTTGCTTTACCAGCTGCAACATCACATTGGTGGCTCATGTTCATCTTGTGGTCAGTCATGAACCCCAAGTCTCTTTCAGCTGTGGTGCTAGCGAACGTAGCACTGCAGAGCCTATAAGCATGCTGTGGGTTTTTTTTTCCTGAGGTGGAATACCTTGAATTTTTCGGTATTGAACATCATCAGGTTTATATCCATCCACTTACTAAGTGTATCCAAGTCAGCCTGGATCACTAGCCTATCTTCAGGTGTGGATGCTGTGCCCCAAAGTTTAGTGTCATCGGTGAACTTGGCCAGTGCACTTCTGACACCAATGTCCAGATCGTTGATAAAGATGTTAAAGAGAACCAGTCCAAGGATAGAGCCTTGGGGGACACTGCCGGTCATGGAGCACCATAGTGATTTGCTTTCATTGCCTACTACTCTCTGGGTCTGACCTCAGAGCCAGTTTCCCAGCCATCAAACTGTGGTGTAGCCAAGGTGACAGTTGGCCATTTTTTCCATGAAAAGATCATGGGACACCAGATCAAAGGCTTTCTTAAAGTCCAGATATATGATGTCAATCTCTTCTCCCTTGATCAGGTGATATGTCACCTGGTCACAGAAGGAGATAAGATTAGTCAGGCAAGATCTACCCGGAACAAACCCATGCTGGCTGTCCCTCAGGATATTGCCATCAGTGAGCTTATCAAGAAGGGTCTCTTTGATCATTTTCTCCAGAATCTTACTGGGGATTGAGGTCAATATTTTTTTTTCTTTTTAATATTAGAAAAGTAGATGGAACTAATGTTGAGGGAAATCAGCAAATCTTTGTACCTCATTATGCATTTCACGCTTCCTATAGAAGATAATGTCTAGTCTAAATATTTGTTAGGGGAGGTCTGTCATGCAAACTTGACCCTGGAATGGGTTTTAAGTTGTGCTCTTTCTCCAGAGTTTAACTCGGTACCTAAACTTGGATTGCAGTCTGTCATTTCATGGAGGCAAAACTCCTCTTTATTATCCTGGAAATTTTATTTGGGAAAGAGCTATAGGATTGTGCTCACAGTCTTTATTATAAACAGTAAATTGTGAGTAATTCTTTCCACATATACTGTATCTTAATTCAAAGCTTTTAAAAAGAATTACTGATATCTGGCTATTTATGTCTTACTGTACGACTGGGCTAGGGACAGACATTACACATAAACTGGTTTAAGTGATCAGAAACTGGTTTAAACCTGTAACAGAACAGGCATTTAGTGCACATAAACCAGTTTGAAAATGTCTGAAACCGGTTTGAGATAAACCTGCTTAAATGTAACCTACTTAACTGATTTGAGTCAAACCAGCTTATGCAATGTCTGTCCTAGACCCCTTCCTGGTTTAATTTAAACCAGAGTCCCGCAGCATCCCAGATGCTTTGCAGCCCTGGGCGGGGCTCTCTGCTCCAGAGACCAAGCTAGCCCCACCCTTCTGCTCTCTGGCTGAAGCTCCAGCAGAGACTGCAGGTACAGCAGCATCTGCCTGGCTTCCCCGTGACCTCTCCCCGACTCGCTGCTCAAGCAGGGATTCCCTCCTTCCCCCCTCCCTCATCACAGACTGTATCTAGCATGTGATGTGCTAGCTAATGCTGACAGGTGTCTGTGTAAGGCAGACAGGACAAAGGCAGACAGGACAGTGTCTGCTTAGGGCTTTTTGGAGCTAATCAGCAGGTCAGATGGTAATGTCCCTCCTCTTGGAAAAAGTTGTTTAAAAAGAGCTTGAACTAATGAGAAAGACTTCTGTTTTCTTGATAGGCTGATAAATGCTCTGTTATCAACTCCTTGCTGGGCTGGTCAGGAGCAGTGAGCAGGAGGGAACCCTTCTCTAATCAGAGCGTCCTGCTGGGGCCTGGCCACCCCCCAACTCACTACTGTGGAAGGGAAAAGAGTGCTGCTCTATCACCCCTTGGCTTCTAGCTTTAGCCACTGCAGGCATGTACCAGTATTTTCTCAGTCCAGAGGTGAAAGCCTATGCAGTTACAAATTGGTTTAGCCTAGCCAGGTTAGACCAGCCTGCAAAGATTGAATCAAATCAGGCTCAGGCTTTTTGAATGTCAACCCCTAGCCCTGGAGGGTGTGTTTTATTTGTATTGCAGGTATTATTGAGAAACACAAGAATTGTGACTTGATCATTATTTCACAGCAAGCTGGTAGTGATGGGTATAGAAACAAATGGCACCTATACATATGCGTCAATGTTGTAATTACAGCACGTTGGAGCATACTTGATTAATTGAGTCTAGTGAAGCATGGTAACTTCTGCGCTCCAGCAGACTCCAGAGTCACATGTATTATTTTCTCCAGGCTGAAAAACTGTGATGGGGCACTTTAACCAAAGCTTGTTGAATGAACTTAAGTTAAAACACCTTCACTGCCATTTTTTAGTGTGGGGATGCTGATACACATGATGTTCTGGGTGCTTTAACTGGAGCACTCCCCTCTCCCTGCAGTCTCCTGAAGCATGTGTATAAATGCTGTAAGGGATGTTTTATTTCAAAGTATATTGTATAATTTTCTGGAATGTGGCCTATCCAAAATAAAAGGGAATTTATAGTAGTGTAAAATAAGTCTCTTGTATTCAGTGAGAACATTTCTTTTCTCAGTATATGGATGATTTATATAAAAAAACTTTTTGTTGTATTAATGGAATTTATCCACATAATTCTCATGCATACACATGTAGAGGTAGTTGAGAATTTTGCACATAGATGTTTTTCCCAAGTGCCCAGTGGAAAATGTAAATGTGTGGAGGAGTTGGTTTAGACAATATGACAGCGTTTAAGTGATATTGTCAGTGTGATAGTGCAGGAAATATGGGAGGCAATTTTTTTTTAACCTGACAATGAATTGGAAATGTGTTTTAAGATTGTCAAAATTTTACAGTTTAACTTTTATTTTTAAGAAAAGAAAATCTAGGTTTTTTTCAGTTTGAAGTTACCTTTTATTTTTAGTCAAAGATAATTTTTAGTTTATAAAAATATGAAAACCAAAAAATAGACAAAATCAAAGCAAAGGATTTTGACATTTTTTTTTAAAAAAGATTTTAGCTTTTCACTTTCATTCAGGGGAGGCAATGCTTCATTGTCTTGAAAGCTTCATAGAATTGGAAAACAGTTTTCTGCCTAGCTGTGCACTGATGGTAATCAAAATTTTAAAAAAGGAGGAAAGAGTGGGGGAAGGGGGCAGGAGGAGTAAGGTTGGAAACTCTTATTTTAATGTTATACCTTTTGTGGAGTTCATGAAAAGTAATTTGATTTTTATGTTCCAAAGGGAGATTGGTATTAAGAGTGTGATTTTATTTGTTTTGTTTACTCGTTGTTCTGTATCTCTCTAAGGTACAGCGTAAACATAAATACCTTTACAGGAGGCTTCAAGTTTTTTTTTTGCATCTTCCTGATTCTGTACTTCTGTGGATACTGAAAGGGAGTGATTCCAGACTGCCCTGGACAGTCTTTGGCATCCTGAGTTAGTACCTTCTAAGCCAACCTATCTATGGACAGCAGCACTGTGAATAATCCCTCTGGTTTATTATAGAAATATATACTATAGCTCTGTTTTCTCAGGTTTCCAGTCCTTTCCCAGCAAGCTGCCTATACTGGAGCCTGCTAATGGGACCTTGGCATCTATCATACTCAATACCTGCTGTAGGAGAATTATAGTCCTTTGTATTTTATCACACAGAAATCCTAGCAGGAAAGATAATTCCTTTGTGAGAAAGTTGGGATGTTTTTTAGATATTATAAAGAAATTTTTCACTAAGAGGGTAGTAAAACACTGGCACAGGTTACGCAGAGAGGTGGTGGAAGCTCCATCCTTAGAGGTTTTCAAAACCCGGCAGACAAAGTTTTGGTTGGGATGATCTACTTGGGGATGATCCTGCTTTGATTAGGGGGCTGGACTAGATGACCTCCTGAGGTCCCTTCCAATTCTAACTGATGCCATATTCCTTTGCAACTGAAACCATCTACATGGTCTTGGGAACTAATCTATTCCTCTCTCTCTTTTTTTTAATATCATGTTATTTAAAATGGGGGATAACAACAATATTTATTTGGCTTGGCTCATGGAAATATAAGCGTTTGAAGGTCCACTAGTATCTTGCAAAAATTATGAAAATATTTGCATTAGAAAAAATCTGATTGTATGTCACATAACTTATTCATTACTTGTAATATCTATGCCTTCCATTGCATTTCCCCTTGCTGTTTAGGATCCATTAAAGAGAAGCTCTGTTAGGGAAATCACATATTCTGACTTGACTCACACACAATCCATTTTCTGTTTTTTGCGTTACAATTAGACATTGAGATGATTATGGTAGCAAGCATAAGGTACTGAGTTCAGATGAGGAATGAGAAATAGAAGGAAATAAAATTCCTTGCAACATAGATCAAATTTGAACATAAACATCTTAGCTATTTTATTTTTATTTAAGAAATAAATAAACTAAAAAAGTATGAAGAAGCAATATATTTGATAACAGCAAAATTATTTTACACAAATTTATCATATTTAGCCATTTTTAAAAGCCCTATCAACAAGTGAAGGATTTTATTTGTTTCTCAGTATTGCTGGATAATATTTCTGGGTGGCAGAAGGCAGGGTAGAAATGCACTTTACAGACTAACTGAATCAAAAGTGCACAAGTTTGAGCAAGAGTTCACATAATCAGATGGGTTTTGTGTCACAAGGCTAGTGATGGTTAAGCATTTGGGAAACAATTTTAGAGAAATATGCTTCCTGTTTTTGCTGAAGGGAGTTATATACTGACTTGTACACGATGCAAAAAATATGGGCGTTTCACTGTTTGAAAGTTAATCTTTTGGTGAAATTTGTTTTCTTTCAGTCAAAATGTTTTATATTTAAAAAACTGTATCCATCTCTAGCTGAAATGATTAAGTTCCTTGTATAAACAAGCTATGGTTAATAACCAGAAATAACGATAACAACTTATCCCTTGTATAACTTCAGTCACTGAAATTACCTCCCAGTGTACTTGCTATTTTGACTTCTTTTTCTCCCTGATTATAAGCAAGATGACTGATAAACTTCTGGTACCAGCAGCCAGAACTACTGTTTTTAAGCAAGTATACCTACATTAGAATATACTTAATTTAGATTTAATATTCTGAGTGGTCCATTAAGCTTTATGTTCCATTGGTTTGTCATTTTATAATCTGCTGTGCTATAGACTTCTGTTATACTGAAGGGTTTAATTATACAGCAGTCTCAGATTCTAAAATAACTTGTAGCTAGTGCAGTAAAATAATTCATTTGCTATTGAAACCAAACTTTGAATGTTATAAGAAGTGAAAAAGAAATTATTTTGATTTAATACTAGTTAGTTGGTTTTCAACACAACAGCATTTGGAGCTTATTTGGGTGTCAGTCACTTCAAGTGGGCAACAGTTGTTATCAGTCTTATGAGACTCATCTGTTTCAAAGTTTCCCATCTGCAACAAAATAAGAAGGTTCATATATACTCTGGTTGGGTCTGGCACCTGTACCTTGACACTTTGACAAAAATTACTTGTCCATTTAAAAAATGCAAAAACAAACTTATTTTGGGCAATGGGAAATCTTTTGTATAGGGATGACACATAACCTAGATCAGTGGTCGATTGTGGAGCCTCTGACAGTTAATCTCAGTCTGTCAGAGGCTCCATGATCAGGAGCAGCAGGATACACATGGCTGGGCTGAGCCACGCTCCCTGCTGCCTGGACTCAGCTGAGTGAGTGGGGTCAGAGCTTGGGCAGCTTGTCTGGGAGCCAGGGTGGGCAAGGCATAGCATGGCAGGGGTGGAGTGGGGCAGGAGGCAGAGGCAGGGAAGGGGGAAGGGCAGGTGGGGTGCAGTAGATCCTGCGGTGCCAAAAAGTGATCTTCACCGTAAAAAGGCTGGAGACCACTGGCCTAGATATAGATATAGATATACTACTGCTTACCAGCTGTGACTGCTTGCAGAATCTAGAATGGAAGACACAAATGAATTGTACTGATAGTTTCAGATGGGAAAATTTTCCTCCTGGAACTAAAGAAAATTTGGGTAGGCAATTTGCTAAAATTGTAGTAGGACAAGAATATAAAAGCATCTAAAGAAATGAGCCTCAGATCATAAAAGCATGTGATATGTATGTATCTACTTTGGTTGGTCTATAACAGTGGTCTCCAACCTTATTGGGTAGGAGATCACTTTTTGAATTAAAAAGTAACCCAAGATCTACCCCACACCTCCTTCAAGTCAGTCTGTTGGGGGGGGCGGGCAGAGAAAAAATTATTTGGGAGTGTGCCCTCTAGCAGGTAAGTCTGTTGGGGAAGGGGTGGGGGGAGGGGAAAGGGCCTGGAGGTGGGGGGCAGATCAAGGCCCCAGTGGTGAGGGAGGGAGTGGGGCACAGGAAGGAGCAGGGGCTGGGGGGAGTGGGGCCCTGGCTGGGCAGGGCAATAGGATAAGCAGAGGCCTGGGGGACACATGCCCCTCAGGCCTCTGCTTGTCCCCCGCTCTCCCTAGCCCCTGCTCCTGCCTGTGCCGCACTCTCTCCCTCACTGCTGGGCCTCGACCTGCACCCCCCTTCCCCCCATAACAGTGAGTGAGAGAGTGAGGCAGGGGCAGGCCCTGCACAGCAGGAGTGGGATGCAGGACAGAGCTGTGAGTGACTCATCCAGTGGGTGCGGGGATTGGCACACAGGAGGGCATCAGGAGTGTGTGCCCTTGGATTTGCATGTGGGGTGGGGCTGGGCTCTTCCTGGAGCATGTGTTCAGCCACACTGTACCCATGCTGAGCAGCAGCACTGGGAGTGGGGCTATAGGAAGGGCTGCAGGCACCCAAAAATTCACTGTAGCCCCCCCAACCCTCTCTCAGCGACCGCCACTCACCCTAAGTGCAGCACTGCTGAACTCAAGCTGGGAAGAGCCCAGCACAGGCTTCCACTTTCCCAGCCCACAGCAGCAGCCTGCCATCCCCCCGGGCCTTCAAGAGTGAAGGGGCAGGGGGCAGGGGAAGGTGGGTCCAGGCTCTTCTGAGCATGGGAGTTTGGCTGTACTACACTCAAGGCAGGTGATGGCAACAGTGGGAGGGGGCCTGCAGGGGCTACAGTGAATTTTTGGGTGCCTGCAGCCCTTCCCATAGCCCACCTCCCAGTGCCACCACTGCCACTGCCCAGCCCAAGTGCAGCATGGCCAAACACTTGGACAGGGAAGAGCCTGGCCCCACCCCACCCTGCATGCAGACCCATGCTCTCCTGGGGTGCACGTCCCCCCTTCCCTGCACCCCCTGGATGAGCTGCTCGTGGCTCTGTCCCGCATCCTTCACCTGCTGGGCTGGGGGGGTGCAGTGGGGATGTGCACGTGCAGGTGCACTCTCATCCTCCCTCCGTAGACTCAAATCAACCTGAAGAGACTCTGGGATTGACTGGTCAATCAGGATTGAGAGGTTGGTGTCAATCAGTCTAAAATATGCAAAACTCCCCTGCCTTTTGCTTGATTAGATAATATACAGTTACAACAACACATGGATTGTGTAATGCAGTAAGGAACCACATATCATATTTCTGAGAGTTTTTGGAAATTGTGTTGTTGACTTCATGTTTCACATTAGAATAGCAAATTTTATCTAGATGTTATTTATAATTTGGAAACATTGACAGAAAACTATTTTTGTTCTAAGGATTTTTTTTCCTTATTGATTCCCAGTCATGAAGGATTTAAGAATTGGAAAAAGCCATTGTTGTCTGGTCAGGTAGGTGGGAAGACCTGTGCTATCCTAGCTATGTCATTTCAGACAATGTGTTGCAAGATGGTTTCTTTAGAATCAGTCACATAAAGATGAAAAATCACCTGGAGTGTAGCAGATATTCTAAAAAAAAGAACTAAAAGGGATAAAAAGGATTTGCACATTTTCAAGGTACTGATAAACTGTGGCAGGAATCTTGTGAGCTTTTGTTAAAGGGCTAACATGCTTGCTTGACTGAATTAAGACCTATTAATTGTCAAGTGAAATAAGCCACAATTCTTGTGTCCTTTTGCAGACGGCACACCTTAATTTCTTACACTGATACATTAAATAGTGATAACAGTGTATATCAATGGTGCTCAACCTCTGGCCCACAAAGTCAGGTTAACCAGCCCATGGCATTCCCTATCAACCAGAGATTTGGCAGCAGGGGAGCAGTAGAAAGCAATTAATATTGCCACTACATTTTTGGATCCATGATTTGCAATCCCCTGGATGTGTTGAAATTGTAAATGGACATTTTGATCCTTTTAAACATTTGCAGTCTCAGTTTTAGGTAGAGGAGCAATTTCTGCCATTTCCTGTGCTGTTGCTTATGTTGAAAAAGCTATTGGTGCTCCTTATTTCAGGTCCATAACTGTTAGAAATAAGACACTCCCCTTACACACACATCTTTCAAGCTGCAAGACAAAGATAGGCAATGGTTTGGCTGCTTGTCCACCTATCAATGGCAAAATTTATGACTCTTCCCTCTGCTTATCTGGGAGCATGCGGTGCATGCCTTGCTTTGATTATTAGTGAAGTTATTCTGAATACAAAGCATGACAGTAGCAGTTTGTTTAGGAGGGAATAACACAGCTCAGTGTGCTGTAACACCCTGTGGAAGTTAGTATCCTTTATAACTGTGTATAGGTGAATATCAAGGCCAATCCTCATTTCCATTTCACAGGTAGTACAATGTGGTTGGTTGTCTGCATCTCAATATGCAGTTAGTAGCAGCACTGTGTTTTGAAATACATTTAATAACTTAGGAAATAGATCAGAACAACAACTATGTAAGTAATAATAAGCATGAGTAATGACTAAACATGCCTTATGGTGAGTAAAGGATCATTTTTTTTGTCAAATTAGTCTCCAATCCTGACAATCAGTTCCTTTTAAACTGTTACACAAATGATGCAGACTGTGAAGGTGCAGTAAATGTACAGTCACCATAGCCCTTAACATGCTGTTGTTGTTACACTTTGGAATTTAACCAGAATGACTACCTTGTCTTCTGATACTTCATAGACTGTGCATTGTTGTTCTTCATCTCTTTTCAAAACATCCAGTAATTAGTATAATGATACTGGTACTGATGATGAGCCTGATCTTTTCAAGAAACAGAGAATAAGATTTTATGTGGCTGTTAATACTGTGTTACACCACAACAGTAGGCAGTGCATGTTTTTTCCCCTCTGAATTTTGCAATCAGTGCAAATGACACAATCATCATAATCTTCCTATAAAGGGCCCTAAAGGTCAGATGCTGAACATGTCCTTTGAGACCAGTTCACTGTTTCCAGGATAATACTTTGAAGTCATGTTCTTGTTTATGAACAGACAAACAGCACTAAACAGAAGCAGTATTGCCAAGAGAGAAGGCAAATGGGAGAGAACCCCCCTCAAAATGGTAAACATCTATTCCACCTGGGAAAGTGCATAATACTGCATCAATCCGTGAAGATGTGCCTGAAGTAGACCCAGGAAGCCTAGCTGTGAGAGGGAGGAGACTGTAGTTTAGCTGAATAACATATTGGTTAGGGAACTTGCCTATGGTATGGGAGATGCAGGCTCTATGTCTCTAGGTTAACCTTAAAAAGTTTAAACCCGCATCTCACACTTCCTAGACAAGTGCCTTTAAACACAAGACCATTGGCTGGGCAGGGCCAACAGCAACCTCCATCTGTTCTGTTGAAGTTGGCCTGCTGGGCAGCCAACCAGTGAAAATATGTAGGGCTGGAAGAGCAAGCTAGAGAGAGGGGAATTAATCTGAAAGGCTGAATTCCCTGGGTTCTGACTTCTGTTTCCATGTTTGTATTTTGCAATTTCTAGTTATTGGATAACATGGATAGGCAGCAGTTGGAGGAGGAACCCAAATCTAAGCTCTGCCTTAAGCCCCTGCATGGGGGTATGACTGTTTTAAAGTTGAAGAGAATGTATTTGTGCTGGGAAAATGGAGCCACGAAGTATAGTGTTGGGGATCCTTGTTGGGTTTGCCAGTGACAGGTAGGGACCAATTTCAATCACAGCTTTATGATTTTTGCAGAAACCACATAATATGGTGGTTTCTGTAGTCACCGTGGAAAACAGCATTTCCTGCAATTTTACAGAATTGCCCTCCCTGCAGGAAAGCTTACCAGAATACAAAGAAAATGCACCAATCTCTGCAGCCATAGCACACGTGGCTTGAGAGAGAGCTACTGAGAGGCTGAGATAGTGACATAGACTCAGGGAAGCTGCTAGCCAGGAAAGCAAAAGAGTTTTGGCAACATAGTTTAAGAAGCCATATGCAAAGCTGTAGTCTGATGATGAATGATTGGCCTCTTGGCCAATCAGGGGCGAGTAATGGGACTGCTGGGCCCCTCAGCCAATCGGTGGCAAGGAGAGGGTTCTGCAAAAATACCACAAAATCAGCTTTACACATCATAAGTGGGCTATGAAAATCCCTTTGTCTTGCTGCAATTTAAGTAGGTCCCTAGTACTAGGAATCAGAAGATGAGTTACTTAAATCGTCTTGAAGGGAAGCCAAAGATTTTGCTTTGAGGGTTGACTTTGCCCATAAATAAGAGTGTGCACATGTATCTGAAATCTATTTTAGTGTCCTCTGCTTTGGGATGAAGTTTTGGGGTTTTTTTGCATTACTTCTCTAAGAGATTACACCTCAATTTCTTATTAATAGACAGTGAAGAGCAATATAGTAGTAAATAGAAATGAGAAAGGAAAGGATAGAAAAAGCTTGAGATAAATACTGAATTTTTAAAACAAATCCAATGTGAAAAACAAAATAATAAATATTATTTTGATATTGTATTACCTGTTTCTAGTGTTGATATGAATCCTTGGTCACTTAGGATACATTCTTCCATTTAATAACTGTTACAGTTTGCCTGCTATCTATTTATCCAAATATTTGAATACCAATTTTCCAGTTGCTTTAGCAAAGTCTATAGAATCTATTTTTGTTCTCATCGTATTCAGGCAAACATCCTTTCATTTTTCTTGTCACTTAATATCTATATTTATCAATTGTGTTCCTTAATGTTATGCTTTCTGCTGCAAAAGTATTTTTCATAGTCTCCTGAAATCATAGAATTAGAAATAGAATCCTCCTACACATCACAGTCTGGCTTTTATGTTTAGATGCTGTAAGTCTCTAAATGGCACAGACACAGAGGTCTGTCTTTCAAATCAGGTTCTCCTAAATATAATAATTATTTATACAGTTGGCTGCTTTTAATCTACATTTTCTTATTCAGGTAATCAGTTTTAATTTCCCATTTCACTTTGTTTGATACCTTTAGCTGTATACTATAGACATTTACATATTTTTTCTTCCCTTTCTTAGCTATTTACTTTATTGCCTCATGATTAGATTATTTGTATTTCTCTCATCTAGGTGGTCAGTTTTGATAACTTCTGCACATATCTAGATATTGTTCAAGCATCTGCTCCTCCCATCGGTGCCTCATTCTGAGTTTTAAATTACTAACCTTTAAGTAGCCATTTGTCATTTCTGTTCTCAGTATGTAGCACGTCTATTCTTAAATTATTATTGTTTGAGCATCTATCCCCAGGGCTATCACCAGGATTTTAAGAGCTCATCTGTAGGGAAAAAATTAACACCTATTCTCCATCCTGTGGTGAGAAGCAGGTTGAAAGAAACAGGAGGCTTGTAAAGTGAAAAGCCTTTTAGTATTTAATAATGTATGAAAAAGGGAAGTGCTGAGGTGCTCGCCAAATACACATTGTTTTCTAATAGGGGTAGCTGGCTGCTCAGCTCTTCAGCAATATTTTTTGTACTCTGGTTGTAGTTTGAAAAGTTTAGTCTGAGTCAGCTTCTCTGTATCTAGGCTCTGACAAAAGCTTTCTGCTGAAAAGCAGCCGAGTGTTGAATTTTTTGGGTAATGTAGAGCCAGGTAGCAACATTGGTTCAGAAATGAACAGGCACAATCTAGTACAAAAGAGTGAATGAAAAATGTCTGCTGAGCTGAAATAAAACCTGACTCATAATTAATGATCCCAGGCATGGTGGCCCTTGGCTGTCCTCCATTTAAGCCTTATCAGATTGTGTGTGGCTGCCCTGGAAAACTACACTTCTAAAAACCTTTCAGCTGTGAATGCACTGATTCAGGGTGCTAGGTTTCAGCTCCCTCAGAAGTCATTTTTTGCCAAGAATATGTGTACCTAGAAGGAAGAAAAGACAAGATCCTACAAGTATTTAGTGATTGTACAAAATGGGTGCAGGCATTTGCATTTACTCAGATTTTGGCCCCAATAAAGCCTTGTTAGGGAGAAGGAAGAAATCAGGGGACAAACTGAATTCACAAAGGAGTTAACAAAGGAGTTAACAAATAGTGCTAACAGAGGGAACGGGGACATGGGTATCTTTATAAGGCTGTAATTATCCCTAGACGAGATTTGCTGAAGCAGAGCACACCTGAACCCTTTCACATAAGGTTGTGAGAAGGGGTGGTATAGAGTCACTCCAACAAGTCTGCTTAGTGCCCTGCTTTCAATGATTGTGTGTGTGTGTGTGTGTGTGTGTGTGTGTGTGTGTTTCTATTCAGACCCCTTTAGTCTATTAAAGCTGCATAGAAAGTCTAGCATGCAATGGAGAATGGACATCCAAACATTTTATATCTTTTTCCTCATAGGAAACAGATGATGTATGGAAATGGCAGGGACTTAAGTGCAATCAGAAGTGTCATTCATGTCACAAGTTCTTCACTTTTCTTGCATTTCAGTACCTTGTTTTATTTAATCCTAGTTCAAATTATTATACACTGATTCCTTTTTTAATTATGTAGAGTTAAAAAACGAATTCCCTATGAATAAAGGGATTGCAGAATAAGAAAACATTACAATTTAAAGCTGTATGAACTTGATCCTCTGAAAAACTTGTGTTGCTATTGTGCAACCAAGGCCTGATGCACCACCCATTGAAGTCACAGAGGGTTTTCCATTGGTATCAGGGGGCCAAATAGGACAAAATTCCCATGAATTTGTGTCTGACTTGGAAATGATCATTTGAAATGTGTGCTGCATGTTTTGGCTAACTGGCTTCTCCCTCTCTCTCTCTCTTTCCCCCTCCTCTCTCCCTTTTTCTCTTTACCAGGGGGTATTTTTGAATGTGTGGAATCTGGCCCAATGGGAGCTGAGGAATTAGCCTTCAGATTTGCTGTAAACACAATCAACAGAAACAGAACTCTACTGCCAAACACCACATTAACATATGACACCCAAAAGATAAATCTGTATGACAGTTTTGAAGCATCAAAAAAAGGTAACCTTTTGCATATTTTAAACTTTTATGTCAGCTAAACCTAACTTGGACCACACACCTGAAAAACTGCCATCAATAAAGCAGTATGGAATGATACTGTACAGGGTTATGGCATGCACTGCTGACATCAAAAGACAGTTTTTAAAGATTGTCTTTAAAGGCTCCAAAGGTAATGGCTTGAAAATTGTGTTGTGTCAGCAGTGCTTCCACTGCCTTTATCCAAAGACTCCTTTTTGGTTTAAATATTTAAAATTTGAAATCAATTTTGCATGAAGCTCAAGACTAGTAGCTGTCCCTTGGTCTACTGACTGCCCCTAACTCCACATGAAGTCAGGGTCAGTTGATAGCTCTTCGCACCTCATAGGATTGGGCCCTTTATGCTTTGCAAATTACTCCATGCTGTCATCAAGGATATATTTCCACTGCAGTGACTGTACCTCATGTAAAAAAAAAATGCCAAGCTAGGTGAGCCTTGAGTTGCCACATCTATGCTGATTAGCTGTACCTGAGTTGCTTGTTTAAAGTTAGCTTGGGTGTATCTACTGAGTTGCAGTTAGTGTAGCATAGATGTACCTTAAAATCTTGCCCCTCTTTTAAGGGGAGTGGCTTTTAGGCTTTACCTGAGCAAAAGACTGTTTCATGACTGAAGTGAGAGTTCCTGTTTTGTAGATAGTCACAAAAAGTTGACACTGTTAATCAAACTCCAGCAGAGGCCACTGAGTAAATTGAAATAAGGGTTCCTATGACAGAGGCAGCCCTTACTTGCTGCTTCCAACATTCATCGAATGTAGAGATAGGTCTGAATGGGATCTCTTGAGTTAGGCTGTTCAGAATCTCGATTTGAATGTTGTGACAGCCTATCATTATATAAATAAATCTTCCTCCTATGTGTTTACCTGGGCTCAAATTTAGTTCTAAGCATTTAAGCATTTTTTAAAGTCCCTATTCAGCAAAGCCTTTAAGATCATTCTTAAGTCTCATTGAAGTCAATAGGACTTATGCATGGCTGCAAAAATTATGCGTGAGCCTCAGAATTTTGCTGAACAGTGAAGGATTGCTGAAAAGAGGCCTAGAGGTTTACCTCAAGTTTTAAATAGATTTTTAAAAATTTAAACTCTGAACCAAATGTTGTGGTAGTGTCTTCTGTTTCAGATTACTGTAGCATTGGGATGCTACATACATACTGTATCCCGATGCTATGAAATCCAACATGTTGACCTAAAAAAGAGAGGCTATTAGGTGTTGTGGGACTTGTCTGTGTGGTCTTTTATTCCTAAAATATGCATGCATCTGATTCAAGTTTGAGTCTTCTGGCATTCTATACATTTCTAAAGTATTTTGCCCCTTTAAATCAGAAAGGGAATTATATGTGTCTTTCTATTTGATAACATAGTAAGGGTGGTCAAGAGAGTTAATTAGGTTTTATCAGAGGTTTTGAGTCTAAATGCATGAGTTGATCTGACTCAGTGTGCCAGGTTGGGTTTACAGTAATGGAGCATATACATTTGGGGCTGGATAGCAGAATCTGTGCTGCTAATATTTCTTTTAATCGTGCTTTAGAAACTGCACACAAAAATCAGAAAAATAAAAGAAGACCCATTGCTGCTTCAAAATGTGTATACACATAGCATACTTTTAACAAATAAAAGGGGAATTAAGGGAAATTCACTACATTGATTAAAGCTTTGGCTTAAAATACTAATCAATTGACTTTGAGAAGGTGTATTATCTTTTATGAAAGGCTGAAGGGCTTGGCCTTTTTCATTTGTGTGCTCTAATCACCTGTTTTGCCATATGCATTACTTAATAAAGGTGTTTAATAATTGCTGAATGTAAAAAAGAACATACTGCCCTATTTTGTACAAGTAATAGCAGCATGAATTTGCTGCAGTGACTTCTTTAACATCCTTTTAAAAATATACTATGGCAGTGCAGGGGCATAAAGGGAAGAAAGATACTCTTTGAACAGAGCCACATTAGATGGCTCCTCTGGGTACCGCTCCTTCCCAGTCCTCAGAGAATGGTTTAGTAGCAGGGTGGAATCTGTCCATTGTGCACTGTTTGGTGCAATATACTTGGGGCTGGATAGCAGAATACATTTTTTTTCTCCATCTCCTTAGGGAACAAAGACAGTACAAGGATGGAAATTTAATTTTCCCTACTCTTATTTATTTTTCTACAGCACTACAAGTTTGTTTCTTTAAATCAAGCTAAGCCTAAATGTATATTCTACCTCTGTTATTCTTACTCTGCAATTCATTAGACAAAAGAGCTTTGTGAGCATTAAAATAACTGCATATGAGTAATGACTAGATGTTTTGGGGTATATCCATGTCTCCCATATGTAGCTGAAGATGAGATGCTGCCCCTTTCAGTTGTAGCTAATTATACTATATCAAAATCTGTGTGTAATCTCTTATAGTTCATGGCTCCATGAATTCAAAGTATTTTCACGCATTTGACAATTGTTTTTGTGCTGAAAGGATTTTTTGGTCAGGAATCAAAGACTAAAGGTTAACATAAAATGGTGCATTTACTATTGCAGCTACAAAATACGGTTTTAACAACTAGGTTAAGGCATTTGCTTAGCTAATGGGGTTCATGATTATGTCCATTACTGAGCAGGCAGGCACTGCGTAGAAAATACAGTCTGTTTAGACCTCCTCCTCCCATGTACTCCTGGAGTTGAATACAGATGAGTGAGTAATGAGTTTTTAAAGATACCACACAAAAGAACAACCTCATGACAAGATCACAACTTTCCCAACTGTTTTTTGAATAAAGAGTAATTTCCCTTAATATTTTAGGGGGAAAAATGGTACTGCCTCTTATAGAATAGTGCTATATAAAATCATGTGTGAAATCATCATATTTTCAAATAGCAGAAGTTGGGGAGGGGAAGAGTTGGAGAGGGGTGGGGAGGGAAGCCCAATGAAAAACCATCTGGTAGTTATCATTGTTGTTAGAGATCCCATCTACTGACATTTGCATAAAGCTTAAGGATTACACTCAGAAAGGGCAATATTTGCATAAATGTTTTTATTAAAATATAGTTGCTTAGGCTTTGATGTGTCACAGAGACACATACAGGTGGTATCATATGCCTTTGAGAACCCCAGATTTTAGTTACTGGTGCTCTGTATGAATACAGGTACATTCCTGCATGATTCTCAAACTCAGTAGGAGATAGCTAATAGTCATAATGTCACATTTTAAGCAAGATAAACTTCTCTAGGGAATCTTTGATTCTGAATTGGTGGAAAGAGTGCCATAACGATATCTGCATATAGCTATATACATAGCTATATATAGAGAGAGATAGATATCATTATGGCACTCTTTCCACCATATATATGTGTGTATGTGTATTTTATTTATTTATAGATATAGAGATAGATATATAGATATATAGATATATATATGTATATATATATGAGTCTGACAGATGCTCAGAGAAAGCTCTCTAACTTTATAATATGAATTTATAAGAGGGAGGGAGGGGAAAACCCCTCAAAATTTAACTTGTGACATTTTGATGCATGGCCATGCAGGGGATATTTTTAAATACTTTGCCAATATGTGTGTAACAGTGCATATTGACTTCATTTTTTAAAGTTCAAAATATAATCTCCTCTTGTGGAAAACATTTAACCCCTGTATTCTGCCAGTCAAGTTATCCTTTTGGAGTTTATAAAACCAAATGTTGAGATCATCATAAGCCACCATCTGCACTTAATGTTACATTGTTCTGCTGGGATGAAATCCATTTAAGCCTGTGGAAAGTTTGAGTTCTTTGGTTCTTAATGTAAATAGAGTGGATGGATCAGGGAAGAAATTCACATAGAAAACATTCTGGTTAAGGGTTCAGTCCCATATGTTCAGTCTCCAGAGTCAAGATTTTTTTCACTGAGATTTGCAAACAGAGGTATTGGAACAGAGTCTTTGTAACTTGTATGCATTAATGGGAGCTTTTACTAAATGTACTTATATGCTATGTTAATTTGCAGTGGAAACTGAAAGATTTATTTTACAACAATTATTAATTTAAAGTGAAAGTCTTAAAGCCAAGTGTTAGACCTGACTAGGACAGGAACTCCTTCAGGAAAGTTGTTTGTATGTGTTTGAATTTACTTGTTTTTCTTTTTCCTTTTTTAAATTAAATTTCATGGAGTTCCTTTTAATTAATGTGAATAGTACAATACCTTCTGGCACATTGCCTTCTCTCCTCTCATCATTGACAGAATTCTGTCTCCTCTTCAGCCTGTGATCAGCTGTCCCTTGGGGTGGCAGCCATCTTTGGACCTTCCCATAGCTCCTCAGCAAATGCTGTGCAATCCATCTGCAATGCGCTTGGTGTACCACATATACAGACTCGCTGGAAACATCAGGTGTCAGACAACAAAGACTCCTTCTATGTTAGTCTCTACCCAGATTTCTCTTCACTCAGTCGCGCTATCCTTGACCTGGTGCAGTTTTTCAAGTGGAAAACCGTCACTGTTGTGTATGATGACAGCACTGGTAAGTTGAATCAACTGGATTACGTACACTTGTATTTGTGTGTGCATGTACATACGTGTTTTCTAATTATTCTAAACTTTTAGTTTAAATGATCATCACTACTCATAACTGAAAGATGGGTAAATCTATCAGTAAAATGCTGCATAAAATGCAATTGTTACATATGGTTGGTGTAACAGGGGAACTTTTTGGGGCCGATTTTCCTGTGGCCTGCCCACCTGTTTCTGAGCTAACTGCCTGCCATGACTTGTTGTTAGTTAATTAATTGATGTTAATTAAGCAGGAAGCTGCCCATTTCTTGCCCCGATGCCAGGGGGCGCTATCTGCAGCTGCATTCCTCCCATACACCGCAGCCCAAGCCTCACAGATGGCATCCAGCTGTTGTCGATATCACCAGCCCCATACTGGGCCCCAGAATCCTGCTAGATTCATAGATTCATAGATGTTAGGGTCGGAAGGGACCTCAATAGATCATCAAGTCCGACCCCCTGCATAAGCAGGAAAGAATGCTGGGTCTAGATGACCCCAGCTAGATACTCGTCTAACCTCCTCTTGAAGACCCCCAGGGTAGGGGAGAGCACCACCTCCCTTGGGAGCCCGTTCCAGACCTTGGCCACTCGAACTGTGAAGAAGTTCTTCCTAATGTCCAATCTGAATCTGCTCTCTGCTAGCTTGTGGCCATTGTTTCTTGTAACCCCCGGGGGCGCCTTGGTGAATAAATCCTCACCAATTCCTTTCTGTGCCCCCGTGATGAACTTAAAGGCAGCCACAAGGTCGCCTCTCAACCTTCTCTTGCGGAGGCTGAAAAGGTCCAGTTTCTCTAGTCTCTCCTCATAGGGCTTGGTCTGCAGGCCCTTGACCATACGAGTTGCCCTTCTCTGGACCCTCTCCAGGTTATCCGCATCCTTCTTGAAGTGTGGCGCCCAGAATTGCACGCAGTACTCCAACTGCGGTCTGACCAACGCCCTATAGAGGGGAAGTATCACCTTCCTGGACCTATTCGTCATGCATCTGCTGATGCACAATAAAGTGCCATTGGCTTTTCTGATGGCTTCGTCACACTGCCGGCTCATGTTCATCTTGGAGTCCACTAGGACTCCAAGATCCCTTTCCACCTCTGTGCCACCCAGCAGGTCATTCCCTAGGCTGTAGGTGTGCTGGACATTTTTCCTCCCTAGGTGCAGCACTTTGCATTTCTCCTTGTTGAACTGCATCCTGTTGTTTTCTGCCCACTTGTGCAACCTATCCAGGTCTGCCTGCAGCTGTTCCCTGCCCTCCGGCATGTCCACTTCTCCCCATAGCTTTGTGTCGTCTGCAAACTTGGACAGAGTACATTTGAATCCCTCGTCCAAGTCGCTGATGAAGACATTAAAGAGTTTCGGTCCAAGGACCGAGCCCTGCGGGACCCCACTGCCCACACCCTTCCAGGTCGAGACCGACCCATCTACCACAACTCTTTGGGTGCGACCCTCTAGCCAATTTGCCACCCACTGGACCGTGCAGTCATCCACATCACAGCCTCTTAACTTGTTCACCAGTATGGGGTGGGATACCGTATCGAAGGCCTTCCTGAAGTCTAAGTATATGACATCCACCCCTCCTCCTGTGTGCTATTTAAACCCCACCTGGATCCCTCCATTCAGGCGGCCTATGCCGCCTTCATTCCAGGCTGCATAGCTCCCTGAGCTGCTTCCCCCTTATGGTTGTGGTCCCCCTGGGACCTTTGGCTCTATCGGCCCTGGCTCACCTCCAGGCCAGTCAGAACCCCAGGGCTTCAGCTCTAGGTGTCCCTCATGGTGGGCCCCTGACCCTTTGACCCTTCCGGTCCTGGCCCCAGCATAGACCAGTCAGGGGATGTCAAGACAGGTTTGAGTCCACTCTCTCACTGGGGTCCACCTTCCAGATCCTACAAGGGGGTAATCCACCCGGTTGTGGGAGCTGGGGTTAAGGCACCTCAATGGAGTGGTAACTGGCCTGGCATTTCCTGGGGGCTCCCGCACCACTGAGGGCCCCACCAGGCCACCCACTCCCGGCAGGGTGCAGTTTTAGGTCATGCCCAGGACCAGCAGCCTCCTGACCATCCCCTACAGCTCCTGCCCTTACCTCCAGATGATACCTGCAGCCAGGCAATGTTGTTGCCTGGCCTTCCAGCAGCAAAATTCCCTGTTTATATGGGCAGCCCTGAATCCAAAATGGCTGCCCTCATCAGGCATCTCCTGGTTGCTGTCTTCAGGCCCTTAAAATGGCAGGCACAAACATGCCCTGCCACAGTTGGTTTTTTTTTTTTAATTAAAAGAAAGAAAGAAAGAGAAAAGGTAGGGATCCTAAAAATAGAAGGCAATGGGAAAGGGGTGATGGCATGCCTTGCAAGTGTGTACCAGTTGATTTTTGGCCTTGCCCCCTGGCGTTAGCTAGATGGGAAACAAGCCAAAAAGGTTCTTGCTTTCATCTATTTTCACTTCTGCATAGGACTGTTGAAACCTGCAGTCTAAGATTTGCGAAGGGATTTGCAAAATTAATTCTGCAATTTGGCTCTTATGAGTTGAAAGCAAATTAACCTTGAAGACTTCCTCTGTAGACTAAAATTTGATAAAATTAAACATTTAACTTCCAGGGGGGATTCCTGATATTCCATATCATTCTGCCCCTCCACATCTGTTCTGCCCTGTCAAGGACCATCATGCTTCAAATAAGCCCTGAACACTTCCTTCTTATTTGACGTCTCTTCTACCAAGTGCAAGGTCAAAACAAGGACTTGATGAGAGAAAGAGATGACTGTTGGGAAAGAGGCAGGGAAGCCAACTGGAACAAATTTAGTAAGGAAGCTTCATGGATGCTGACTCCATCCCAGTTTTGCTGAATGGCCACTATGCGTCAAGCTCTTTGAGCAAAATGAACCTCAAGATTATATCTTAGTTAAATGGGCCAGGGATTTATGGAAAATGTTTTTGTGTAACTTGGCCTCTAGCTGAAACTTACAAGTCCAAAGACAGATGAAAGCTAACATTTTAAAAAGGAGGAAATGTATCAATGATCAGTATTGCATTAAGAGGTGGACGCAATCCCAATGGAGGCCTAGTGTCCTTGCAACAGTACAAATATATAGTTTCTACATATGTCTTCAGATGATAAGACAAACCAAGAAGTGTAGCATAAAAATGATGTGGAGGTGAGCTTGAGTGATAACAACTATAGGAATAGCCTAGCTATGAACAGAATTAGCAGTGCTTAGATACAAATAAAGAATAATTGTTTGCTGGCATATATTATTTACTAGGAATTCAGCCTAGTCATTTATCAGGAGTAATGTTTCATAAACAAAAGATGATCAAACTTATCTTCAAGCTTAGCAGTATAATCTATAGAGATGGGTATGGAATGATGTTCCTGTTCCACAATTTTTTTTAATTTCAAAACGTTCCTGTCCAGATAGGGACAAAGGTCACAAAATTTTTTAAAATGTAGTAAAAATGAAAATGAATTAGTGATTTATTTCAAGTAATTGGAAATGTTTTATTTGAATAATTCTGAAATATTTAATTTAATTTTTATTGGTTTACAATTTGTTTAATATACAGTAAATTAATTTCTAATGGGAGAATGAATTTCTTCCTTTAAAAATTTCCATTTTTTGCATTCTCAAAACTTATTTTTTCAAATTGATACTCATGTTAAATAATCTATCCAGACATGAAAAGTTTGTTTCAATGTATCTTTTTCTTGATGAGAGATGTGGGGTACCTGGGTGGAGGGGAGAAGGGGAGGACGAGATGGGGGTTTGTTTGTTCATTTTGCTTTCTTAAATTTTTGATACCAGTCTAAAAAAAATTGCATAGTGATCATGTAGACTGGAGATTTTAGGTTGAAGGGGTATCTCTTGAACTTGCTGTATACTGTCCATATAAACATAGTAGCATGTTGCTTACACAGCTGCAAAAGTGTGTGCATATAAAGATAACAGTTAATATAATGCAAATGCCTTTTGTTGTTGGTTAGTTCTCCTCAGAAATAACCATGAACAAGAAACTCATTGCTGTACATTTGTAAAGTTGGTATAGCATTCTTTTTTTGGATCCTTATTAATTTATATAAAATATTCATCAATTTCTAAAGTCTCCTTGAATTTTCACCTTTTAAAACTGCCAGCGCCAGCTGAGAATTTGCAATCCCAGCTGAAGCATCTTGAAAGATGGTCTCTCCAGACGGGGGTTGGAGGGAGGGCAACACTATTTTAAAAAGTAAACTTTCAATCTTTTCATGGTCTTGTCTGTAAATAAATTTAAAGTCTACTTCTTAAAAACTGCCAGTATCTCTTTGTTGAGAGCAGCTCCCTCGGATACTTCAAATGCTTCAAAGGCAGGACACGCTGCTGGGAAGTCCACAGCATTGCCTGCCTTTGAAGTACATGTGGGAGCAACTCTTAGCTGTGAGAAACTGTCAATCTTAAAAAACCTAGACTTTAAATCTTGTTACTGCTGGCCTGCAAACAGATTTAAAAAACGCTTTTTGAAGAAGACAGTTACTCTGGTCTGAGAGGGGTCCAGGCCCCTCATGGATACGTCTTATGTGAAAAATTCCATGGTTGAAGGCTTGGGCTGAAACCAAAAGAGTTTCATCTAATGCTGAAAGACTGAATCTAATAGAGATCCCAGAGGCTTAATTTTAAAGCCACTGAAATGAATGGGAACAATAAATAAAGCAAAAATTGTTTATTTTTGTATACACATCTTGGCTTTCATAGATTCATAGATTCATAGATGTTAGGGTCGGAAGGGACCTCAATAGATCATCAAGTCCGACCCCCTGCATAAGCAGGAAAGAGTGCTGGGTCTAGATGACCCCAGCTAGATACTCATCTAACCTCCTCTTGAAGACCCCCAGGGTAGGGGAGAGCACCACCTCCCTTGGGAGCCCGTTCCAGACCTTGGCCACTCGAACTGTGAAGAAGTTCTTCCTAATGTCCAATCTAAATCTGCTCTCTGCTAGCTTGTGGCCATTGTTTCTTGTAACCCCCGGGGGCGCCTTGGTGAATAAATCCTCACCAATTCCTTTCTGTGCCCCCGTGATGAACTTAAAGGCAGCCACAAGGTCGCCTCTCAACCTTCTCTTGCGGAGGCTGAAAAGGTCCAGTTTCTCTAGTCTCTCCTCATAGGGCTTGGTCTGCAAGCCCTTAACCATACGAGTTGCCCTTCTCTGGACCCTCTCCAGGTTATCCGCATCCTTCTTGAAGTGTGGCGCCCAGAATTGCACGCAGTACTCCAACTGCGGTCTGACCAGCGCCCGATAGAGGGGAAGTATCACCTCCTTGGACCTATTCGTCATGCATCTGCTGATGCACAATAAAGTGCCATTGGCTTTTCTGATGGCTTCGTCACACTGCCGGCTCATGTTCATCTTGGAGTCCACTAGGACTCCAAGATCCCTTTCCACCTCTGTGCCACCCAGCAGGTCATTCCCTAGGCTGTAGGTGTGCTGGACATTTTTCCTCCCTAGGTGCAGCACTTTGCATTTCTCCTTGTTGAACTGCATTCTGTTGTTTTCTGCCCACTTGTCCAACCTATCCAGGTCTGCTTGCAGCTGTTCCCTGCCCTCCGGCGTGTCCACTTCTCCCCATAGCTTTGTGTCATCTGCAAACTTGGACAGAGTACATTTGACTCCCTCGTCCAAGTCGCTGATGAAGACATTAAAGAGTATCGGTCCAAGGACCGAGCCCTGCGGGACCCCACTGCCCACACCCTTCCAGGTCGAGACCGACCCATCTACCACGACTCTTTGGGTGCGACCCTCTAGCCAATTTGCCACCCACTGGACCGTGCAGTCATCCACATCACAGCCTCTTAACTTGTTCACCAGTATGGAGTGGGATACCGTATCGAAGGTCTTCCTGAAGTCTAAGTATGCAACGTCCACCCCTCCTCCTGTGTCCAGGGGTTTCGTAACCTGGTCATAGAAAGAGACTAGAAAGAGACTTTCTAACCAGGGCCATAGAGAACCTAAATATATGATCAGTGAATATTTTCTTCTCTACTGCTATCCCTTCTCCTCTCACTCTAAGAGCTATTTAGGATTGATGGCAATATTAGCTGCTCAGATTCATGATATAGTTCCTTGATAATAGAATTTCTCTTTCCAAATGAATATTTCCAAACTGGACACTTTTTCATAGGAATGGTAACAATATGCTCCAGAAGTTATGTGGTATTCTTTTTTTCCTTCTTTAAAATGATCATTTAAAAAAGATGTATTTACTTTGTATAATCATTATTTCTGTAAGTATTTAATTATTGCTCGCAATGTGGATTTGTATTTAAAGGGGAAAAGTGAAGGGTAGTTTGAAAGCATATACTGATTTATACTGTAACAGATATCTGGATATTTTAAAGGATTCATCTCCAAATAAAACCATGAGTCTGTGTACACTGGGGAAATGAAGATCTATTAAACCCCCCCCAAAATAGGGTCTCATTTTTGATGCAGCATTCAGGATGTTTGTTCATTAAATAGTCTCAGTTATAGGTGACAGGTACTGGTTCATGTGATGTTTTCTTTCTGAACAAGCTGGATCAAGTTCAATCTTGCTATGGTAGAAGTGCATAAGACTCCCACTGAGAAAGTAGAACTTGAAATGGGTCACTCTTTGGAGCCACAGAGGCTAACTGAATCAGAGATGGATGAGCTTTCATGAGCAAGAATTCACTTCATCAGATGCAAAACACACACACACACAATTGCCCATCAAGAATATTGGCGGGGAGGCGGGGAATGGAGCAGCACCACCAAATGCCCTGTGCTGCCACCACTCTGCCTCTGGCCTTGTGGCGCCCAGAATTGCACACAGGATTCCAACTGTGGTCTGACCAGCGCCCTATAGAGGGGAAGTATCACCTCCCTGGACCTATTCGTCATGCATCTGCTGATGCACGATAAAGTGCCATTGGCTTTTCTGATGGCTTCGTCACACTGCCGGCTCATGTTCATCTTGGAGTCTGCATGCAGTGGTCACATCTACATGAGCAGTGGACTATGCAGTTGTTACTGTGCAGTCATTTTGTACTTGCATACTTGTTACTGCACTGTACCATCAGCACATGTTTTTTTCAGACACTGCTGCACAGTAGCAAGGAGCACAAAACAATTGCATGAACAAAAATTGGAACAGAACAATTGCATGAACAAATATTGACTGGAGAACTGATTGTCAGTACTGCAGAAAGGGACCTGGGGTTTACAGTGGGCTATAAGCTGAATGTGAGACAACATTGTGCTCTTGTTTCAAAAGTGGCTAATAACATACTTGGCTGTATTAATAGGAGTGTCACTTGCATGTAAAGGTAAGTGATTCTCTTGCTTTATTCAGCACTGGGCACTACATTTCAAGAATGATGTGGACAAATTAGAATTTAGTAGAGAGCAACAAAATGATAAGAGGTCTAGGAAACATGACATGAGAAAAAGCTGAGAGAACTAGATTATTTATTCTGGGGAAGAGAAGACTGATAGCAGTCTTCCAATAACTGAAGGATGGTTATAAGGAGGAAGGACATACACTATTCTCTGTGGCTACAGGGAACAGGATAAGGAACAAAGGTCTTAAATTGCAGGTAGGAAAATTTAGGTTGGCTGTTAGGAAGAACTTCTTCACTATGTAGGTGATGCAGCAGTAGAGACTTCTCAGAGATGTGAATCTTCATCCTTGGAAATTTTTAAGAGGGAGTTGGACAAACTCTTGACTGAGATGATTTAGACAGGGATGATTCTGCCATGAGTAGGAGATTAGACTAAATGACCTTCTCAGGTCCCTTCCAATCCTGATTTTATGCTTCTAGTGTATGTTCATACAGTTCTGGGAAGAAGATTGTGAGCTGCAGATAAAGGCAAAACAAAAAACAAACAAAGAAAAAACATTCTCCCCCCTCCCCCCCCCGCCCCATATTCTTTTTCAGTCTGGTGACCTGCCTGGAAATATTGGAAGAATTTTTCTTTTAAGCTAGAGAAGACAATAGGGAGTGAGGACAAGCACAAACTTTAAGTAGATAAAGATTGGTCCTGAAAGAGACTGGTGAATTGTTCTATCTGCTTACCAAGTGTAGCACAAATAACATATTTGTCCGGACCAAAGTAGATATAGGTTAGATTTTCCAAAAAACTTTTGAATTACAAGATGAATTGAGCACTGGAACAGGTTGTGTTGGGAGGTGGTAGAATCCCCATCACTGGACTTTTAAAGAGGTTATACAAATATCTATCAGGAGGGACAGCTAGATGGCTAATACAGCGACATTTGTATATCCTCCCTATACAAATACAAATAAAAGGCCATAAAGACAGAGTGATTCTTAAGGTTTTGCCACTTTCAATCCCCTTCTGAAAAATCCTTACTGGGCATGTCTACACAAGATACTTTACTGAGCAGTGGACTAATCTACTGCATAGTAAAGCATCACCATCTGTACATGCGCAGTATCTACTGAACAGTAAATTAGTCCTATGCATAGTTGGTTAGTAACTGCAATAGCACATATGTAGACAGCTGACAGAAAGCAAATTGCTTCCAGGCAGCAGGGGGTGGAGGAGCTGTCCCCTGCCCCAGGCAGCCTACTTCCCAGTGCTTCAAGCCAATCAGCAGAGGACAGAGCCTGGGGCAGGGGACTGTTTCCCAGCCCGGCATCCCGATCTTTTGACTGGGGCAGAGTTGGGAAGCAGGCAGCTGCCTGGGGCAGGGGACTGTTTCCCAGCCCCTGGCCTGATCTAGCAGTTGGGGTGTGGGGCTGGAAGGCAGCTGCCTTGGAGTTGGGAAAGCTCCCCTGTCCCCTGGAAGCCAGGCCTGACCCTGATGCCCCCTGCTAGCCTAGGGCTGGTACCTGGGGAAGCCTGGAGCTCCTCCTGGCCACTCTAAGGGAGAAGAGCAGGGCAGGAGTAGCCCTGCACTGAACTGCTCCTATTGGGAGCAAATTTGCTCCCAACAGGTGCATGTGTAGACACGGTACTGGGGAATGCTTACTGCACCTTGTTTCACTGAGCAGTAAGCTTAAAACAGATTAATAGCACATGTAGATGCACCCACTTATGAATCATATTTATTCCCATTTTATGCTTTCCTCAGATGGTGGATATGGGTTTAATGCAGGAATACATTTTTTCTGCACCTGACATTGAAACTCTTCAATCACTAAGGTCCAGCCCATGCCCAGGACTACAGTGGCAACTGTGTTTCAGTTAACCTACATCAGATAGCTTCTAGACCATGGAGACAAATTTACTCTCATATTATTCCTGTCCCTTCCCAAGACTGTATTCTTTGGAAGATAACATGTCAACAATTGTAGCTGCCATTTAAAATATTTCAGTCAGTGGTTAAAACCTAGAAGGAGGAAGTTCATTCTTTTCCATGGGTGGGGAGAGGGCTATTAAGACAGTGAAGCTAGTTATGGCCCATGAAGTTCCTATATCAATAGAAGGAACTGAGGACCCTTTTCCCTCCACCAACCAGGTCTGTTGTTGCAGAGCTGTTTAGCATGAGTGCTAGCAATGGACACTGCCACTTTTCAGGCCAGTGAGGACCCCTGGGATTTTCTATACTAATCAGATCTTGCGTATTAGAATGCAAATGTTAGACCTGTATTTAGTGATGCTGATTGATAGTATGGAGTGGGGGCCATCCTTTTCGGCAGCTTTGGCACAAGGTTAGCCCAGCATCCTCCACTGAGTATCACCCTGATCCTCTTTCCCTGCCCAAACTGCTCTCCTGCTTTCTGCTCCCTGAGTAATCCGTTGGTCTGCTTTTAACTCTCTATCCTATCTGCTCCCGGATCCCTCCCTGGTCCGCTGCATGCCACACACACAGACTGTGTGTACCACTTGTGAAATGTATACTGCCAGTTGGCCATCTCCCATGTAATGGTAGGATGAAGGAAAGCAATTCTTGGTTATTCACTTTAGATATGTGCACATTTCATAATGATAGAATTAGTAGGCTGAAAAAATACAAAAATACTTGTGAAGATTTGCTTCATTATTACAGAGAAGCACAGTTTCTAAATAGTCCTTTATGTTGCCAGAGTTGCATGGAATGAGCAGTAGGAAAGTTTGGAGGAGAAAATCCTCTCTGAAGGAAGAAACAGTATTGGGTATCTCTGTATTTCTTTGTCTAACTGGACTTCTATTTGATTGTAGATAAGCCCTGCTTCCTTCTGTTTCCTCTGTAGACTTTCTTTGATGTTCCTCGATGTATCCCATCTGTTGAACTGATAAAAACTCACCAAAATTATTTAGCTTTTCTGCTACTTGTTTCAAAACCTGGATAATCATATCTTACCATACTTATCAGAGTGGAACTTATATATAATTCAGTAAGAGCACAGCATAAAATGGCTGGCAGGATATGAACCATAAACATTTTTATTTTTTTTCTTAATTTATGTTCCCTTCATATCGGTAATTTATCTATTGATTTTAATTAATCCCCTTGCAGGCTGATAGATTTGTTGTAGCCATTTGGATTTAAGAAAGAAGGGGGAAAGTGGTAAGCATTATCATAAGCACCCTGGAGTTCTAATTGTTTCATAGGGTGACTCAGGTCTCAAAATTCAACCATATGAGCTAATCTTCTCTAAACTGGAGAAAACAAATTTGGCCTATCAGAGACAGAACTTAATGGGAACCAGCATTCTGAGGCAGGAAATCAAACGTAACCCTTTGTGGGTATTGCATATGAAACTGTCTTGATTCCTGATTTGCATAAGCCATTAGTTTCTGGCACCTTTCAATTACATAGTGCAATGGCAACTAATGGTTTATGCAAATCAAGTTGATATAAGCAGGATCTGTTTTTTTTTTCATCTCCTAATTAGCATTTGTTGTGGTCTTGGGTGAATGAATTTAAGCACCATAAAATCTGTTGCATCTCTGAACTGTAGCCAAAACAAAAGATGGAAAGGAATTGACTTAAGAAATTAAACAGTTTCTGTTGCTTTTTAGACTCTTGTAATGTGTGACTTGTTTTAGATTTTTCTATAATATGACATATAATTTTGTTGATAATTTTAATTATTTGAGTTTTAATTAGGGTTTTTTACTTGGGAAATGTGTGAGGTCATATTAGATATTTCATATTATTTTGTCTAAAAGGGCAAAACGCTGTTTTGTTTCTATGATAATAATAAAATAAAACCACTTGCATTTTCAGCAGTAAATTTTTATGCAGGGTAATTTAGTACCTTGAGGAACCTGGGGAAGCATTTGCCACTAAAAATTAAAAGATCAATAAGATTAATATGGTTCATTACTTATTGGAAGTGTAACCTAAGTGGAATCTGTCTCTTTAAAGGAAATAAACATTATAAGCTTTTTGGGGGAGATGGGAAGAGGGATTTTAGGCACACAGAAAACAAGTATTTTAGATAGGAGAGGAGGAGAGTCTTGTTGGCTCAGACTGTTTCCCACAGTTTAAAATGGGTTATCTAGGGTATTTAGAAAGTCTGTTTTAACTAAAGTAATCTGCTTTTAGTTTAAATAAAAAGCCTGAAACAGAAAACAAATATGGAGTTGAGTATTGCACTTCTGACAACTGAAGCAATTGTAATGTGCATCCCTAGGCTGTAGAACATGGGTTTTCAACCTTTTTTAGTAAATGTACCCCCAGTGGCCAGTCATTTTTAGTAAGTATACCTCTGGCAGCTGGGGAGGGAAGGGAGTGGCCTGCAGCAGGGCCCAGAGTGGGGAGTGGAGGCAGGGGTGGCGGGGTGGTGGCATGCAGCTGGATGCAGAGCTGGGATACACTTACTAAAAAAGGAGTGGAGCGGCAGCAGCGCAAGGTGGTGGAAAGTAGTGGCATGAAGTGGTGGGAAGTTCCCCCCGCCATGTCCAGCCAGCTGAGTGGCATCTGCGCAGCCTGCAGAGGGGTGCCGCTCTTGCGGTGGGAGGTGGCGGTGCTCCATCCCTGCCCACCACACGTACCTCCTGGGGCCCTCCCAAATACCTCCAGGGGTACGTGTACCCCTGGTTGACAACTGCTGCTCTAGAAAACCTGACTCTATTGCTTATGTGCATTTTAAACTAGTATAACTCATTTGACTTTACTGGAGTTGTTGTTCACACCATGATTTAGTGTTGAGTGACACCATGATTAAGTGGGGTTTTTTTTTGTTTTTAAACATAAACTTGTACTGGGTGACAGGGAGATGAGAATCACTTCCTTATGTCTGAAAAGTCTTGGTTTTGGTTCCTATTTTAATACAAGCTAATTTATAGAAAGATCAAAAAATGAGAAACCATGTTTGTATCTGCCCCTACCCCATGCACAAATCTGGGGGTGGGGCACATGCCCCCCTAATGTTTGCTTCCCTGGGAATGCACACAGTGGTGGAGAGCCAGCCCCCCTGTTGTCCCCAGACAAGCTGGCCGTGGCTCCATCTCACTCGCCCAGCTGGACCCCTGGCCACACATTCTGACCTGGGCCCCACACATTGCCCTGGCTGGGCAGTTTGCCCAACCCCAGCCACCAACTGTGCCCCACTGCCTTCCTCACTGTGGTGTCCTCAATCAGTTCACCCCCCTCCTCTTTATATCCCTTCTCCCTCCATGCACAATTTCCTGAGTTTTTCTCCTTCAGAGGAGAAAATTTGTACTTTTTTATGGAAAATGGAATACCCATATCCTTGCACATGATACTGGAATCATTCAGCCTAGGACTGGGACTTGATGTTTATATTTCATGACTGTTGTACCCAGTTAGGGATGGGTGCTCACCCTATCTGCTTGGCAGGAGGCCTGCTTGTGTGATCATGCATTAGATCCCATTGCACCTTATTGCCATTGCAGGGGGAGGCTGGGATCATGAACCCAGACTTTCCCTACACCAGTTCCCATGGCTGCAAGCCCCACAGCTGATGGGGCTCGGTAGGGTTTCAGCTGAAGCAGCATTCCCTGAGGCTCTCAGAGGGGGCAGCAGGGAAAATGCTACCACCTGTGCAAGCTCCATATCTCACAAGGCTCATAGCAGGGGCAGCATTCTTCCTGCTGTGAGTCCTGCACTTCATGAAGCTTGCTGTGGCAGCAGCGTTCTTCCTGCTGCCCCTGTTGCAAGTCCCATAGCCACTATGAGTCCTGTAGCTGATGAAGCTCACAAGGGGGACAGTGTTCTTCCTACTATAAGCCCTGTAGCCTATAATGCTCCACCACTGTGAGTCTTGTCAGCTTTGGGGCTAGCAGCAGGTGGTACATGCATGTGGCTGGGATTCCCTCAATTGATGGGGCTCTCAGACACAGGGCAGCACTTGGTTATACATTCAATTAATGGCATGATTAGAACAAGCTACAGTCGTATTGCACATTTTTGGTGAAATAACTGTAGCCTATTGCTTCTTTTATTATGCCATTAATTGGCTGAACATGTAGCTGGGTCACAACTTTCAGGTGTGATTACCTGGTTAATTATAACTTGTAGAGGGGGCCTGAGTGACAGAAATTTGCCAAAAGTTTAATGCTTAGAGTATCAACATTAAACTTTTTTGTTAGTGCTTTTGTTCCATTCTCCTAATTTAGGGTCTCCTTTAATCAACTTTATGGCTTTTTCTACTGCTTGACTTTGCATTACATATTTCATGCTTGTTCTTCCTGTGGCATTCTTGATGTCCATGAAAGTTTACAAGAGCAAATATTCATCAGGGATTTCCATTATGGCTTTGGAAAAGGTATCTTGTGTCCATATGCTAAATGGTGTAGATCTGTCAAAGAACTATATTGTTTTGTAAGAGCAACATGGAGCCACATGAAGTAAAAGAGTTTTATGTGACATAAAAACTAGAATATTATTGCTGTTGAGCTTCTTTAAAATCAAAATATAAACATTAGCAATGTTTTTAAAGTACTGCCTTTGTAAAGGAGTGATTGACTATCTAAAGGCATCATAATATATCATTTTTAACATTCTCAGCTCCATTGAGGATATGGGCTTCTCCTATCTATGATAAATTTGGCTTTTGACAGAACAGTAATGATCAATATTACTAAATAATAATTCTGATATTTTTAGAGGGCAAGAGAATTATTGATTCAGGCTGATTACATATTATGCAGTATCTTCTAAGTACAGAGTGTTTCAAGTGCTGTGCACAGTAATTCCAACTGCAAATACAATTAGCAATTATGTGCTAAACCTAATTACTGTATTTGGGTATAGTTGATTATATAGTTCAGTGTATTTCATTTCCAAAAAGGTTATTGTACCACTTGTCCAGTAAAACTCGAGACTATTTTTTCCTGAAGTAGTAAAGCCAAAAGGAGAATTTTATGTCATCATAATTTCACTTGTGATATTTTTATAGGCTTTGTATTAACAATTTCTTACCATTATAATTTAACAATTGAGTTCCTGTACTATAAGAGAATATTGGTTTTGTTTTATTTTATTCTTTTTTTTTCTTTTGCTAAATCCTGTAGGATTTCTTTCGTGCAGAATTCTAATAATTGAAAATTAACTGACCATTTGAAAAGAGAAGTAAAAATATATAAAAATAGGTATATAGTACATAGGGCCAATCTCCCTCCCAGCTAAGTGTTCCTGGCAAAATAATCCTACTAGTTTGAGAGTTGAATATGACTTGACTTTTCTTTGCAGTACTAGGGCAGAAATGATGTTTTGGTTAAAGTAAAACTTTATTGTAGAAATATAATGAGTTTATGGAGTTTTTCCATTGACTTCAGTGAGAGCCGGATTGCAGCCAATATTTCCAGAAAATATTGTATTGCTAAACAAACCTACTCCAGATGGCACTTCAAATTGTACTGTGTCACACAGAGAGAAACATACACGCTTAAGAATTTTAGAAGTGTTGTAGTACGTTGGCTAGTAAACTTGTTAATAAAAACAATTCTTGCTTTCAGGTATACTGTCTGACATATTTGGATGAATTATTCATCCACTATTTTGAAAATGGAATAAAATTCCAAAGCAAAAGAACTTAATAAAAGAAAAACTACTAGCTATAACTTGAATGCAGCATGTATTTCAGCAATTTAGAATTAGCAGTACTAACTCTACTTTCACTTCCACTTTAGTATTGTGACTATGTCCTTTAGTTGTAGGGAGGTTTTGTAATAGGCCTGAAATGTATGGCAGTGTGCATATCATTGTTCGTTACTGCACTGTCTGAACTCAGATGTTCACATCCTAATCATTTTCAGCTTCATATTTGGATTTTTTTCCCTTGTCTCTTATCAGCTTTCGCAACTAAAATTTTAATTTGTTTTGGTCTTCTAGAAAATGTTGGATGTGTGTTTTTAGCAAGTAGTAATTCCATTGAGAAGTGGGACTGTCTGGCTGTTTTCAAACTAGGCTTAATGTAACTTACAATAATTATTAGACCTATCTTGTTGTTTGGCCAAAAGGAGAACGTAGGCAACAGTATTGTTCCAAAGATTGCTATGTTTGGTTTGTTGCTTTCTTTTGACATGGCTTTATAAAGCTGAGATACCTAAAGAGCCAATGCACTACATAAAATTAGTTTTCCCTCGCTTTGCGTTCATAAAGTTGTACCTCTTATGGACATGGACCATTCTGACAGCTGTTTCTATTAAATTCTGTGCCTGTGAATTTCTTGTTGAAATTCTCAGCACTTTTAGTTGTCATTGTAACCTTCCATGTTCAGGCAGATGTTTCACAACATACACTTAGCTGGCAACCATGAAACCTAAAATTGTTCAAACTCTTTGCTACAATAATAGATTCAGAGGCACATATTCAAGTAAGTAATATATATATCTCAAACTAGAAAAATATAAATTATTATATACATGATTAATATCCTCTTCTGTTTTTATCTTACCAGAAATATATATGTATGTGTGTGTGTGTGCCTGTGTGTGTGTGTATATATGTGTGTATATATATACACACATGCACACACACATGTGCATGCACACACACACACAGCCCAGCCAGTGTGTGTGTATACACACACACACACACACACACATATGTATATGTATTTATTTAACATTGTTGGAGGTTAAATTACTTTTTGTTTGACATTCTCTAGGAAGACAATGAGATCTTTTTCACAACTGTGTTTCTTCTGCCTGCTGCACAATATGGCTGATACTGCTCACAGTTCAAGACCAATCTGTTAAAGTCATGCATGAGTGTTATGCTGCACAGAGTTGTAGAAAGGACAGGATTGTAATGGATCTTTATAATGGTTAGATGCTCTTTTGAAGAACTATTCAACTGGTTTGAATATGGGCTTCTGTGTGATACAAATAAATATTTTAGAAGAGGTTTGAAATTGGTAGTAGGAAGGGGTAGGAGTGGCTCTTTTAACCTAAGCTACATACAGGCATTGTTTCTCCTGAGAGAGTTGCTTTTCCAAGAAAAAACGTAAGTGTACAGATGTTCAGCATTTTTCTCCCAGAGGAAAAATGACTTCTCCAAGATAAAAATAAACCTGGGAACAATCTGGGTTAAATAAGTCCTGGGAGATTTCCTCCTGGGAAAGCAAATGTCTGCAGGCATTCCTAGTCAGAAGAAAAGAGTAGAAATTAGTACTCTTAACTTGGCATAGGGAAGGACATTTAGCTTTTCTGTGTATTGACAAAATATGGTGGCTGTTTAGATGCTGTGATTCCCTACAACTATGCTGGTGGGAAGAAAGAAGAAGAGGGGAAAGAAAAGAGAAGACAAAAAGAGGCTGGAGTTGGATACTAGGTTTGAAAGAATGAAGGCTCAGTCAAATTGTGTCCTGTACAATGTCTCAGAGAGAGCCTGTGACAGAATGGGGTTAAATTCCCATCACCTGAGTCCTAGTCCAGTGCCTTGAAACATGAACACCTCCTCTTCCTCCTCCTCTGAGGTCTGTGCATTCATATGTGTTCCGCATATAAGGTTAAGCACATCTTTCCTCTCCTGCTCTGGGTAATTCAGTTTTAAAAGGGAAATCCTTCCCCCCCCCCCAACTTTTTTTTTAAGTTTAAAAGGTCTTTCTGTGATTTAGGGCATTGCAGAACCAACTGTATATTTAACCTGGCAAACTGTATAAAGAATCAAAATCTGATCGCTAAAGTACAATGGGAAATACAGAACTCAACATTCAAATGTGTACAGTTTGGCAACACACATTTCCCATCCACACACAGAAGTTATCATACAAGTTTCCATTAATGCACATGCACCTTTTTAAAATTTAAACTAGCATTTTAAATGGTACATATACTTACCCAGAAGTCATTTAGGCCAGTCACTCCTTAGAAAATACTACCTTTTGGCCTTCACTCATTTTTTTGGAACAAATTTTCTGTGGCAAAGACCACATCAAGTCAAAATGTTTTTTAACATTATAGATTCCTGTTTGAAATATCTGGGTTTATCTGATGAAAGCTGTGTAACTGTTTGCATATCTAATAATGCTAATATACAAAACCCCACTGAACCCTTAAAAGGGTCTCCTGGCACCTTAGGGAGCTCTGGTACCTTGGTTGAGAATCACTGATGTAAGCCTTCAGAATAGAAGCAGAGTTTTATACTATTGGTGACTCACTCCACTAAAAGGCAATGTACTTATAGACAAGTTGCAGAGTCACAAAAAAGTATTTTTTTTATGCTAAGCATCCAGTTAATCTTCAAAAATGTCCAGTGGCGTGAAAATTGAGTGCGGAAATAGAATCATACACCTAAGAATGTCCGAATCTTTAGTACCGAATGAACATTTGGTAAATATAGTGTAGTCACAAGTATGGGGGAGGGAGACAGAGAGTCAGACTGACAAGTATTTCTCAGTCTTGGAAATCTTGTTACTACAGATAATTATTGTAGTAAATGGGTTCTTGGCCTCAGAGCTAGTTTGCTATAGAAAAGTCCTGTATGTGTGGATTTAGTCTTGGTCCAGCCTAGACAGTATATGCTACTGCAAGTTGCTGATTTGGTAAAAAGAAATTCCAGAAAGAGAGTGTTTTTTTTGAGAGGCTAGTGACTAGCTGAAAAGTGCTCACATACTGGTATGGCATATATTAAACTAAGGGGAGTATTTGAAAAATGTCTTCCAGTTGAAAGTAACAAAGCTTTTGTTTGCAGTCTAGAACTTGGTGACTTGACATTCCAGTTTCAGTGAGGCCCGAAAATTGTGTTAGCGTGATTTTTGTGTTTTGTTTTGTTTAAAAAAATTTAAAGATAGAATTCTGGGCATGCATAAGCAGAAGTGTTCAGCCTCAACAAAGTTCTCCATGTTCATACGCAATCAGTGCCTGCTGCCTTTGAAACATCCTGTTCTGCTGCTGTAGACATACCTTTGTGGTGGTGGATCCTTAAATGGTGAAAGGAAGTCAGAGGATTCATATGCTGTCATGCATGGCACTTACTTGGGAATTTATGTAGACTAACAGAAGGGACTCTTTGCTGTAGAGCTTCTCTGTGACAAAAGTTCCAGGGAGATGGATATATGCTTTTTTTCCCTAGGATTATATGCTTTTCATACAGAATGAAGAAGACAGGGTTTTTTTGATAAGGGGAAGGGGTGTTTTGTTTTTCTTTTTGTTTCTTGTTGTTAGTTTTTATAGGAGGTCCAGAGATGCAAGACCTGCATGAAGATGGAGCTAGCATTCAGGAAATATACCTTCCATCTAGTCTTCCCCCCAACAACAGTTTTCAGGGTTTGGGGGTTGCATCTTTTCCCATACATCTTTCTATCTGATAGATTCAGACCTACCATCTGAGTGCATTGATTTAGAAAAAATTCCATAGGGGCTCCCTTGCATATGATAAATATGCTTGTCGGGGTATTGCATCTAAAATATTGTAAGAAAGACTTAGGTGAAACTGGGTGCATCTATATGTGACTCCATGTCGCTGTAGCAATGTGCTACATGGAGAGCTGGAGACTTCACAAACTGCTCCTTCAGGTTTCTTTTTAAAGATGAATTGATGTCAGTTCCTGAAAAGAGTTACTTGCACCTTCTCTGCCGCTAAATTAGGGTTCCATCATAGTGGCTGCTAAAAGGGCGAAGAGAGTTTAAAGGGGTAGAAAAGATACTTGTAGTGACTGCAGGATTTATATTCCAAAAACACACAATTATTTTACTTCTGTACTCTTTGAATAGACTTTCAAAAGTGTGTTGATTCAAATAATTGTTTTCTTTCAAAATAGCAGAACTTGAATAATGCCAATTAAATAAGAGACTGGCATTACACCTACAGAATTGCATTGTAATTTATACGGTAACTCAGTAGTATTAAAATGGTTGAAATTAGAAATTCATCATCAGCAACAACAACAAAAAACCACACTTTTGAATAATAGTAGATAGATATATTTCCTTGTCCTCAGCTTCATTGTCCCCTAGTTTTCCCTTTTTTGTTCCTTCCATTGTTTTCGGCCCTATACTGAAAAGACCTGTTGTTCTAGTGGGAGAAGACTGAATTAAACTGTCTTTGAGACTTTGGGGGCCACCCATGCAGTCCCCAGATTGTTTCAAAGAGACATCACATTCCAGCTGTGTATTCCCACCCCTTTATCAATTTTGACTCAGAGAGCAAAGAATTATACTTTCTGTCCATTTGTAAGGTATATAGTAACAGCTACAGCTATCTGACTGAAATGAGTTTGGTTTGGGATTTTCTGAACTGGTGCAACACTACAAAATGAAATGTCAAAATAGTTTATATGTCTTTATTTTTGATGTAAGGCCAGATTGTGTATGTGCATGAAAGAAAGGGGAAGATCCATGTAGCAGCTAGACACAATTGCAGGAGCTACAAAAGTGAAGAGGAACAGAGTCTCAAACAATAGAGAATGTTACATCATGCTAAAGCATGATATAATAGGGCCATGTTCCTCCTGCCTGGCCAGGGCCTGCTAAAAAGGATTAACCCCAGAGTTTGAATATACAACAAATATTTCCTGAGGATCACCAAACCACATTTCTGTTGGACTATTATGGGGAATGAGTTCTGCAGATTAAAGATGGTCAGGTTATTCTAACAATGGAAATGTTAGAAATGTCTTTGGCTGGTATTGAAAATCAAACTTCAAGCATATTTTGACAGCATAAATCCTACAGTATACCTTGCCCCCTGTGAGAACATATGTGTAAATAGACTCTATAAAAACTAGCTCTCAAAATTTGGATGGTTTTTAAATTTTTTCAGAGCTTAGTACTTGCATACTGACCAAGTATGCAAGCTTTTAGTATGATAAGTGGAAGGAGGGGAGGGTATAAAGGGAGAGAATGGGAAAATTAAAAAAGCAACAAAACTCTACAATATAGATGTAAGACTATTATAAAAAATCAGGTAATCTCCCCAGCCCTTACTCAAGTTTAATTCATTATTATTTCAGGGAAAATTAAGAAAAAAAACATAGACTTATATACCAGGTAGTGTTTATAGTGTTGCTCTGGAGCTTCCTTTGGTAGACTTGGTTCTTAGGAAATCAAAAGGAGTTTTTGATTTAGAAGGTAAACCAGGTACAAGTTTCTTATGACACTTACAACACAGCTCCATGCTCTGCACTGTAGCCTGAAAGTTATGGTCATATTACAAGGTTCAACAATAAGCCGTATGCAGTTCCTAGGCATAATATGGCAGGAACATATTTCAAGCCTTTATGTTTTGCTTTCTTTAGAAGACTGGCTCAAACTCAAAAAATATTTTTCAAAAGCTAACAAATCTCAACTTTTCACTGTTTCAGTTTTAACAAAGTGTTTTTTGTTGTCCTGCACCTTTCAAGTCCGGGGCTCTTGTGTGGAAATAAAAACAATGAGCAAAGAAATAATAAGCATTGTACGTTTGCTCTTCTGTGAAAGATTTCTTTGTAGTAGGTAACTGTAGGGGAACTGTGGTGAAAGCTACTCCTTGTGACTTAGCTTCAAGGTAATTCCCTGCGCTGTATATTTTCTGCAAAGTGATGCATCCTTGGAATCCTAAGCAGGAGATGGAAGCTCCAGCTAGCGAGAGATTTTTGCTCTTCAGATGCATTCCCTAAGGAGCCTTGCAAGCTGAAAACTGTTGGAATTAGTGCCAGCATGGATTTATTTTATTGTATGAACAGGGATGAACAAATATTTATTGTAGCGGATGGCCCAGTGGACTACCAAAGTGAGCCATTTAGTAGACTGGAGCATGTTTTGTGGCCTATATAATTCATTTTAGCTTTCTAAACACCTCTGGCACTGCTTATCTAAGAGACAATGAAATATTTCACTCTGAATTCCTTTGAATGAAGTAGCTGTTAATGTTTTGCCATTTTTGAGTGAGCTAGTTGTAATCTTTCTTTTGAATGCCTTCTAATATATACATATTCTTA